>NC_092809.1:33386848-33693128 GCF_040954645.1 Diabrotica undecimpunctata | reverse complement strand
GCATGTGGTACTATTTCTTACAGCTTGTAAGGAATCTTTTAGTAAACAATCTCTTTATCCCAAATTTGCTCAAGTTTACCAATCAGTTGCAGGTTGGCTTCTATTTGTCTGACTAGATGTCTTGTTGACTCCACGAAAATTGTCAAATTTTTTTGCAGCCATTATATCTTTGATTTCAACTATTTCTTGGCACTTATTGTATAGTTAAAAGTTATATCAACGTCGTTCACGTTTATTTAGTCATAACATTTTTCTGAAGACTTTTCTTCCGAATATTAAAAGTATCAGTGTAAAAAGTGTTTTCATTTGTGCTCAAATTAGATCTATACAATGGAATTAAAAAAAAATAAAGTTTCGTATATGTTTGCTTCTATTGTAAGACAGTGGGTTCTAAAGTATTTGATTAGTTTATAAAAATTTCTGGTTATTAGCGTTATTTTTTGGTTTATTTGTTTTTTTTTAATTATGTTTGTGGTATTTGTCATATTTATTAATGAGAGGAATTGTTGCATGGTTTCGAAATTATAGTCACTGTTTAGCATCAAAAGCTCACGTAAATTTATTGTTTTAATAGTTGTAATTAAATAGCGAACGCTACTGTGAGTCAGAAGCACATGTCATAAGACCTGGTAGCTAAGCTATGGTCAAAACATTTTTTTCGTCAATAAAGATCTAGATATCGGTGAGCAAAGATCAGTAAAATTAAACCATTATACCCTAAAATGGGGTTTTTGTTGAGTCAACACAACCCAATACAAATGCAGCTTAAGTCAAAAACAATAACTCAAGTAAAGGGACTAGGACAGTACGGCCTCAAAGTAATACTTTTTCTTCAGATCTTCTGAAAAACGCACATTTTTTAAAAATTGACAACAGCGCTTTTCGTAGGAGCCAATACATTAGAGTTTGGGAGAAATTTAACTTTTCCCAAGATCTCGGGAAATTTGAAAAAATTTCTCAGGTTCATTCTGGTCATTTTTGGTAAAATAGTTCGTCAGATAGTGACATACGATACATCCTTGGAAAGAAGAGGGGATACCAAAAATGTTGAGATAGAAAAAACATACACATTGGCATTGACAAAAGGGCATTACATTATATATCCGTTGTTATTAGTCTGATTGGAGCGTTTGGTTTGTTAAATAAAAGGGGAGGGGATAACAATTATATTAAAATAAAAGAAACAAACAAGGCAACTACCAAAAGGACACTACACAGCATCTTCGTTATTGATGAACCTATTGCGATGTACGAGGTAACACAAACAAGAGCAAAGGACAGATAAATTTAACAAATATCTATTATACATAAATACAACATAATTGATAAGAAACTTCACTTCACGTCAATTTTTCAATAAATGACAATCTTAAAAAATTTATAGGACAATTGTCATATCTACTCTGTTATATAGATGTAAAAGTTAGGTAATCACACAAACATATCACTTAAAACCACAGATGAAATGTATAAGTAATCTACAAGGCACAGACACGGATGCACACAATATGAGATAGTGAAAAATGGAGTATGTTTATACTTAACATCGAATGTCTCGAACGTGTACGAACTCATCACTTTATAGCCCCCCATAAAATTATTAGACCCACCGAAATATATCAAACGGATCACCTATATCCTTTGGAGACCCATAAAGTCATCACCGCAGATAGGTAAACTCATCATCAGCATTTTTGCCCCTAATTTCCCAATTTTTAAACTAGTTGCTGGTTTCTAGTCCGGAAGATTGCCTGTTACCTATTGCACTTCTTGTCTAAGTGTTAATCTATTAAATTTAGAAATAATTTTAAGCAAATTTCTTTAAAATTTAATATATTTATATCGGGTGTCTCTCGGTGAGTAGATTACTAGTCGTACCGGCCAATCTAAACAGATTTGAAATCTGAAAATTTAGCTGCATAGGTTTTTGATAGTGAACTTTTTAATGAAAATATTTTTAAACATGTGATATTTCCGGTTATAGTGGAAAGTGTCCTCAAGTCCCCAACCTTGGTATTATATTTGAATTTTGACTTATTCTTTTAAATGCAATAGTACTATCTGTGAGTGCATATATGCTAATTGGTGATGAGTTTACGTATAACCAATGTCTCAAGGCTAAAAGAAATATTAATTGGGCAAATCTTCTATTTTTTATTATATTGATTGCATTTTGGAAAGAAAATTTTTAAAACCGGACTGAATAACATACTGAAATACAGAGTACTTTAGTAACAGCTATAACTTCTTTATTACACTAATTTCATTGTTTTATAGTAATGGTCATATTAAGCAATCTTCACGCTGTTATGAACCCGTGACAAATATTGCCCGAGCGGACATATTGCAAAATGTTAATCATTGTTAAAATATGATGATACTAATGCCAGCAAATTTACCACATATACCTTTTTTTTGTCAGAGAAACTAATTGGAGATCGGGCCAATTTGAGGTAAATAACTGTCGGTCGTATTAAGTATATTAGAAACAATATATCGTTAGAATATAAAAACGGTAACAAATTCATCAAGCGACCGTGTGTGAATCTACTAAAAATTAGTTTAATTAAAAGTCAACTCCAACAATAAAACTGTGGCTATTGTGTTAAACCTGGTCGTAATTATCGTATATATTGTGAGCGATGTGAAGAATCAGAGCCTTATTAATGAGCCGGCCGATAAACATGGGCGGGGATCTTTAATTTTACTCGGTAATATCTATTTACGCTTAAAATCATATCTTTTAAGAATGAAATTTTTCTTATAGCATTAATACCTATCAAAATATCAGAAAGAAAAACACACATAAGGGCATAGGTGTTTTAAACAGCGTATATTGAATAATATGCTATTTAATATATGCAATTTGTAGCCTGTCATGTAAAAGGTCTTTATTTAAACGTTTTAGGTTACAATATGTTCTTCTTCCTTTCAATCTTTGTACACCTCCTCTTTTCAGGATAGAAAGTTAACTCTTCTATGAAATTTTTACTACTTATAATACATCTCGTGTTCTGCACACTCAAGTAAGTCTTCAGATAAAAGATGCATCTTTGATTTATTGCTTACAGGAAATTTTCTATGAATTGTTACTTCCACCTAGTTATAGAATATTTCAAACTGTAATTAACTATTAAGATAGTTTGTCATATTTTTAGATTTGCTTCTTGAATTACTGAAAGTACACTAGATTGAATTTTTCTTCAAATATTATATTACCAATATTTTGCAGCTTACCCTTGTTATGAGCTGTAATTAGATCCAAGATAATCCTCACGATTTTGTATTTCACCACAGTCAAATATCTTTATTTGAATACACATTTTTTTAGTTCTATTACGATTAAAACCATGATAATATATTTCGAGCGCAAAAATATAATAATTATAAACGTTAAAGACCCGTTCCCCAGAAAATAGATCCAATATTTGTAAGATAGCTGCAGTAAGTTCTAAAAGAGATCCTTTTTAAGAGAGAATTCAACGTTAAAAAGGTAAAGTGGAAAATATATCACAAAAGATTTGGATGAGAGAAGGTGATTCTAGGCACGGTCGATGTGAACATCGCTCTTGGAAAAATTGCATTTAAAGTGGTTTAATTAAACATATAATTAGAGAAAACATTAGATTCTGGACAAAAATAGTGACTAAAGTATCTTGTGATAAAAGTAAATCGAAAACCATAAATAGTTGTGCATATAGTTAATAAAAACTGGTGTCAGTTTGTTTACGGTAATGGGCTACGAGTTTGGTACTTATACAAAAACTGGAAACAAGGCTGAGTATAAAAAAATAGTTAAGACAACAAACCTAAGGTAAATATTTATAATAACAATTAATTTAAATTTAAATAATAGGGATAATAGGGAAAATAATTTAAATTAAGAGAAAAGTTTAAAATTCTTAAATTATTGTTTAAAGTTAAAGTAACATATTAACTTTTTATATTGTAACTTTTTGTGCCAAACAGTAATTACGGTTCGCTATAACAAAGATGTCCACACACTAAAATCGACGGCAAAGTGGCGTTGGTGAATAAATATCGTTTTAATTTTCGGCTGTAAGAAAACTCGGAAAACGGGACTTACAACGAAAAGTAACTCGGTAGAAGTGACCCACATATAAACACCGATAAGGGTCGGAGATTCGACGGGTTGACTGGTCGACGACTCTTTTCGCGGTGTAGGACAGGGAAGGAGATAAACAGTGAAATAACAAGAAAAGGCCAAAGAAAATATTGTAAGAATGGACAGCGACGAATACTCTACAGATGAAGGAAGAAAAAGAAAAGGAGAAAATATAGATTTTTTTGTAAACAGCAAAAAAACACCAAGAACTCCTACAAAACGCCAAACAACTGAATCTGAGAAATTAGACCAGTTATTAATAATGATGAAAGAAATGAACACAACTCAAAAAGATATGAAGCAAGAACAGAAAGAAATAAAAACTGAAATAAGAGAAATTAAAGACCAACAAAACAAAACAAACGAAGCTCTACTAAAACTGACAGTAGAAAACGAACAATTAAAAAAAGAAAATCAGGATATAAGAAAAGAGAATTCAGAAATAAGGAGAGAGTTACAAGAAATGAAAAAAGCAGTCGAAATAATCGAAAAAAATAGAAGAAAAAACAACATTGTAATAAATGGTCTAAAAATGGATACAAATGAACCAAGCAGCCTAAAAGAAAGAATAAACGGACTTTTTAATAAACATCTTCAAATTGATATTACACCTACAACAGTAAAAAAAATAGGCGAGAATACATGCGTAATAAAACTAAGAAATGAAGAGGAAAAACACGAGATTATGGCAAAAAAATATAAACTAAAAAACGTCGTAGGAGAGAAAGTATTCATCAATGATGACTTGACCAGAGAAGAGAAAGAAAAGCAGAAACACCTAAGAAATTTTGCAAAAAACGAAAAAGAGAAAGGCAAAGACGTCAAAATTGGTTACAACAAGGTGTTAGTAAACCAAGAAGAATGGAGATGGAACAAAATAAAAAAGGAACTTGAAAAACATCCAAAAAACTAGAAAACTACACCCACACGAGGAACATTGATAACGACCAAAGCAACGGAAAGGATCTGACAATGACGACCAGGGCGACGAATAGGAATAACGATAGGAAAAAGCACGATGCAAAGGTAAACAAGGATGAGAATAGAAAGAAGATGAAAGATATACCGCAGAAAAAAGGAGAGATAAAAATGGGAACATGGAACGTAAGAAGCATCAATGGAAAAGAGGTAGAACTTGTAGAAGAAATGATCAGACAAAAAATAGAAATATTAGGAATAACGGAAACGAAAATGAAAGGAAGAGGTTTTAAGAGGATACACAAAGGATATTGGTTATTTTGGGTAGGAGCTGATGCAAAGGAGAGAGCAAAAGAAGGCGTAGGGATAATAATTGCACCGAATAGTCTACAATACGTTATAGAAGAAACATATGTTAACCAGAGAATATTATCGCTGAAAATGAAACTGATAGACGAGGAAATATGGACAATAATAACAGCCTACGGAGTAAATGAAGATGCAAAAAAGGAAGAGAAGGATAAATTTTTCGAGGAGCTCCAAATGCAAATTGACAATGGGGAAGAAAATATAATTGTAATGGGAGATCTAAACGGTAGAGTCGGAAATAATAACAATGGAATTGAGGAATGCATGGGAAAAGAAGGAGAAGAAATACTAAACAAAAATGGCGAAAGAATAATAGAAATATGTATGGAGAATAAACTTGTTATAACAAATACAAAATTTAAACATAAAAAAGTACACAAATACACGAGAGTACAAGAAAGTAGAAATGAAAAATCAATCATAGATTACTTTTTGGTAAGTAGCAACAAATGGAAAGGAGTACAAGACACGAAAGTCAAAAGAGGCTCAGAGATTGGCAGTGATCATCATCTAGTAATAATGAGAATGAGAACAGCAAAAGAAAATGAAGAAAAGAGGAGAAAGGTAGTAAATGAAAAAGTAAAAAGCTACAAATTAAAAGAAGAAAGATATAAGCAGATATTCCAAGAAAAATTAGACAATATTTTGAAAGGTAGGGCAAAAACTGCTAGTATAGAGGAAAAGTGGGAAAATCTCAAGACCAGCTTAATCATAGCTGCTGAGGAAACTTGCGGGAAGACAAAAATAGCAAATAATAGCATGAGGAGAACTGAATGGTGGACGGACGAAATACGAAGGAAAGTAAAGAACAAAAAAGAAAAATGGAAGAGATATCTAAGTACAAAGCGCCCTGAAGATTATGAGGCATATAAAGAAAAAAGAAAAGAGGTTAAAATAGCTGTAAAAGCAGAAAAAGAAAGGTCATGGGAAAAGTTTGGACTAAAAATGACAAATAATTATAGAGAAAACCAAAAACTCTTCTATGGCGCATTAAAACAGCTCAGACAAAAGAAAGAACACATGATGCCGAATATAAAAGACAAGAATGGAAAGGTAATAACAGAAGAAAACCAAATAATGGAAAGATGGAGAGAACATTTCAAAGAGCTAACTCATACAGACGTAGACAACATAGTGGAGATACAAGAAATTAATGAAGAACAAAAAGTAGAACCCATAACAACAGAGGAACTAGAAAAGGCAATTGAAAGAGTTAAATTAGGCAAAGCACCAGGCAAGGATGATATCACCCCGGAAATGATAAAATTCATGGGAATAGAGGGAGTGGACAGCATGAAAGAACTAATGAATGATATCATAAAAAGAGCAGAAATACCACAGGACTGGAAGAAAGACATTATACTACCAATACACAAAAAGGGCGACAAGAGAAACTGTAATAATTACCGAGGTATTACTATATCAAGTATTCCTGGGAAGGTATTCGCAAGAATAATAGAAACAAGAATAAAAACCCAAATAGAACCAACTATGGAAGATACACAATGTGGATTCAGGAAGGACAGAAGCACGCAAGACCACATATTCACAATAAGACAAATAAGTGAGAAAGTAATCAATAAAAATAGAGAAATACATATATGCTTTATTGATCTGGAAAAGGCGTTTGACAGAATACAAAGAAAGGACGTATGGAGGACATTAAAGGAAAGAGGAGTTGACAGGATAACAATTGATATAATAAAGGATATGTACAATAATAATACAAATACGGTGAGAACCAACAACGAGGAATCCGAAGAATTTACTACAAGTCAAGGCCTCAAACAGGGATGCGTGTTGAGCCCACTGCTGTTCTCAGTGGTACTGGATACAGCAATAAAGAAAGCCAAGAGAAGAATGAGAAAACTAATATTAGGATACTGGCAAATGAAACAGACTCAACTATCAGAGCTTCTATTCGCAGACGACATGGTTTTGATAGCAGAAAACAGAGAAGACCTTCAGAACAACCTTGAAATCCTAGAAGAAGAACTGTCAAACATAAATATGAAAATAAATACAGAGAAAACAAAAACAATGATAATTTCAAATAAGAGAAAGACACACGCAATACAATTAAACGGAAAACAACTAGAACAAGTGGAACATTTTAAATACCTAGGAGCAATAATTGAATCAAACGGTAAACAAGACATGGAAATAAATGAGAGAATGGGACGAACAGGAAGCTTATTTAACACTATGAAAACAACATTTTTGGGAAAAAAAGAAATACCGAAGAAGGTAAAAACGGCAGTCGTTAAATCAGTAGTTAGACCTACAATCATGTATAATAGCGAGTCATGGACATTGACTGGGAGACAAAAATCTCGAGTCAATGCTATGGAAATGAGGTTCCTGAGGAAAATAGCAAACAGAAAGAGGACAGACAAAATACGAAACGAAACAATCAGACAAAACCTAAAACTAGAACCAATAAACGAAAAAATAGTAGAGGGGCAACTAAGATGGTTCGGACACGTGTGTAGAATGTCGAATGAAAGATTAACAAAACGAGTGTTTGAAACGAGAATGCAAGGGAAAAACAAACGAGGAAGACCAAGAGTTAGGTGGGTAGACGAAATCAGAAAAGAAGTTGAGAAGAAAGGATTGACATGGGAAAGTGCACGAAATCTAACACAAGACCGGATAGCATGGAGACAACAGTGCAAATCTTAACCCCACCAGCCTTACACCTAACGGTAGAAAGGCTTAGGACTAAGTAAGTAAGTAAGATTTGGATGAAGAAGTAGTTAAATCAATGCCGATATTAGGACACTATGAAAGCTTTTTTGATCTTATAAAACTCTCTTTAGGAGACATATCCCTAGTTATTTTCCGACAGAATATACCGAAAATATTCATGACGAGTCTTTAACCATACTACAGTAATATCAGGAATCATATTGTTGGGTCCCTAATTGCGGCCCTGCCTTTTCAAAGTTCAAAATTCTCTCTTTAACGCTGGAGTATTGAACAAACCGTTTCTATCAATGCGGACATGTACATTCTCTAACTATTTCTAGAACATTTGTTTTCATTTATAAGCCCGCTAAAGCCGCCTGTGGGCATTAGTATTAGCAATTTGTTTTGTAAGCGTTATCAGTGTGAATTGTAAGCGATATCTATTAATTTAATAAGAATTTGTGATATTTGCAATTAAATAAATCTTTCGAATTAAAATAAAATTAGTTAAATCACGTTTGCTTCACTTAATCTCAACCTACAGAAAAATGTAACGGGTCCGCAATAGGGCTTAACAAAGAAAAACATCTGTTCAGATTGCACACCACTTTTTACTGAGCTAAAAACGTCAAGAAAGCAAAAAATAAGCTAGAGTTACAACGTGATATAAGTTATGAAGTTTCTTCAAAAATCACAATGCGGGTAACTAGAAAATGAATGAACCAAATCAGAACTGTAATCGTAAACAAGCACTACAAAAACTTATAGTGGATGTTTAATTATGTGAAAATTTATGACATAAAACATTAAAGATCTACTGCTGTTTAAAGAACATACAATTTTGCAAGTTCGTAAAATGAAACTATCAAATTGCAGCGATTATGTAAATTACGGTAAAATATACAACTAGTTTCTCTACTATATTCTCTATAATATGCTTTTAAGTATCTTATGAAAATGAATATTTCGTAATTTTTATAATATTTAATTTAATATATATATATATATATATATATATACATTTGGAAATGCTTTAGATAATAAAGATTATTAGAAGGAGACCGATCTAAGATTTAGAGTAAACTTTTTAATATTTATCGTATCTGAATATCAAATATTCTTCTTGATGTGCGTATCCATGACTAATGTTGGCGATGATCATGACAATTTTATCTTATCCGCAACAGCGCGGAAAGCTGCACAGATGTTGTGTTGAACCAGGTTCTGAGGTTTTTTAACTAGGATGTTCTTTTTCTTCCTGCACCTAGCTCTTCAAATATTTTCCTAGCAGGATGGTTTGTAGGGGGCATATCTGGATTCATTTCATATAATGTGTCCGAAGTATTGTAACTTTCGAGATTTGGAGGTATTCAATACTTCTCGGTTCTTCTTCATTCTTCTGAGGACCTCCTCATTTGTAAATCAGTCCACGGGATCAGTATTCTTACTTTTATACCAAGAGAGAGGTTGTGGCTCTTGAAGAAGGCAGCCATCCGGTTAAAGGCGGATGAGGTTACGTTTATATTGAGCCCATATTGTTGACTATAATACGTGATTTTGTATAAATAGAAATACACACATGTCCAAAAGTTTGGAATACGTACAAATAATATATCTACGCCTACGGTGGTTTTAAAACTGTTGTTGAGGTTCATTCTAGAGGGTTTTTAAATGAAAATAATAAAAAATTTGAATCGTTTTGTATGATTTTGGTCACATTCAACTGATTAGCGTATTTACACATTATTTGCGTCTTTGTTTAAATTTTAATTGAGCCGTTTAAAAATGTCTAGAAACGTGATATCTCATTTTGACAGATTCAGAGTAATTGCTTTGTTACAACAGGACTTTAGTCAAAGTCATATCGTGAATATTGCTGATGTTACTCAGAGTGCTGTATCGAAAATTAAAAAAAAACTCCAAGGTAAAAATGAAGTCAAGGATGGTCTCAGAAGTGGTAGAAATCGATGTACAACAGCAGCACAAGACCGGCAAATAACATTTATAGCTCGTAGAAATCGTCTGGAATCTACAAGTGGTATATCCAGAGAAATTTCTAGGCTTCAAGGACTGAATATTTCACGGCAAACAATAACACGCAGACTAAATGCGGTAAATTTGTATCGTAGAAGACCGCTACGTGTTCTTTAACTAACCTACCAACACAAAATAGGAAGGTTGCAATGGGCTAGAGAAATGGCGCATCGTGATCCTAACTGGAATAACGTGATGTTCTCTGATGAGTCAAAAATTGACTTGGTATCTGATTCGCGAAGAACACTGGTTTGGAGGGCCCCAGGATGACAAGCCTCACTAGAAACAGCTAAACCGCGTGTCCCATTTGAAGATGGCAGTATTATGGTGTGGGTGGTATTATGAGTGGTACACGGACGTCACTGCTGGTTCTGGAGAGAAGAGTCACTGGTGCTGTATACATCAAGGAAGTTTTAAATACTGTCGTACGTCTATTCCGAGGGGCAGTAGGTGATGAATTTGTGTTTATGCATGACAACGCACCTCCTCATCGAACATCAGCAGTACAAAATTTTCTTGAAGAAGAAGGAATATCTACATTACAGTGGCCCTCGAATTCCCCCGACATGAACATTATTGAACATGCTTGGGACATTCTCAAAACACGCATCAAGAAGCGAAACAATCCCCCTATTACACTTTGAGAACTTAAAGATGCTGCTCGTGAAGAATGGAAGAGAATTCCACAAGCCCAGCTCAACCAGTTAATCGGCAGCATGCCAAATCGCCTACAGGCTTGCATACAGGCCAATGGAGGAAATACTTATTATTAGTTTTATTAAAAATTATTTTTTTCTATACTAATTTATTTTTAAATGTAAGTTGTACATTGTAAGTTTTTCACTCCAAGAAAATAAATATTTTTTTTGCATATCGTTTATCTGGTTTTGAGATTTATTCAGTATTGTTGATAATTGAAACAAAATGATGTTTAACTATTCAGATGATTTTATATATAAAAATCAATAAAAAGATGAAATATTACAATATTCCAAACTTTTACACATATGTGTATTTGCCAATACTTGCAGAAAATACAAAACTTTTTGGAAATAAAAATATTATAACCATTTTCTTACCGTCGGTCACAGCCAACTGCATCTTTTTTGTCTTTTTTATTGCTAGAACCAATTCCTTATTTGTTATTTTTGTTACAATTGAAATTACTGTCGTTGAATAAACTGTCAAAGTATTCCATCCATCATTTTTTGATATTTTTTTCGATAAAATTTTTCGAATAAATCTAATAGTTTATCATCTTGTGCTTTTTTTGCTCTATGTTTTACTAGTTTCCGTATCGTCCTTATACTGCTATATATCAAGTTAATGGCATGAATTTTTTGCTTAATCTTTTGCTTCAGCTTCTTTCTTTTTGGCAACCCTTTTGTAATTTTTAGGAGCTGACTTAATTCATCTTAATTATTTATATAAGAACCACAATGTTAATATTCTTCTTCATATACCTTCTTGTCTTCTTCTTCTTATAGGACATGGTCCGGTTTATTATATTATCTCAGCTCGTGTCCATCTCACCACATCCCGGACTCCAGTTTCTCTTAACTATCGCTAATCCTTATTTTATGTCTAAAGTCTAATTCATTTTATTGTTCTTAATACTTTAATTTTGGTTCTTATCAATCTTTTTGTAAGCGACGTTTCAGCTTTTGTTTTTGCTTTCTTGGCTCATATATTTATACCTCTATATAACATCCCTCAAGTATCCTATTATTATGACTGCGTTGTTGACTTTTTCTCTCTTCTCATTTTCATATACTAATATTCATAAATAAAATAAATAAATTAACGCGAATGATATAAAAATGCATTTGTAAATCCACAGGTTATGAAATAACCATAATTTTTATCCTCATTATATGCAATTTTTGCAATTTTAAATAAGTACATATATCAATAATATAATAAAATTAAAATAAATTGTATAAATTGCCTATTCATATAAATAAATAATAATTTTGATATAAATTCAAGCAAAAGATGTATCATTATTTCCAGCACGTTAGAAATGTTTCAGTAGAGATCGTGAAAAATATGGTCGATATATACAGGGTGAGTTTTTATTGCGACCATTATGGTGCAGAATATCCAAAAAAGTTATTTAAAAAAATGCAGGGAATAATATTCTCCACAGCTTGGAAAATCTGCCGCATTCTACAGGGTGATTAATATCTACGTGATAAAGCAAACATAAAATTGTTTAAATAGGTCACTCAATATATTTTCTAATCTTTAGATTTTTTCCATAATACCTATTCTTCCAATATGAGGTTGTACGTCTCATGAGGTATTTAACGAGCTATGACCATTTGTATTTCCATATTGATAAGAAATAAGCACAGTGTATATAAAAAGGAATAAATAAATAAGTATTCATTTTACATAATAAGGAAAACACATTAAAAATGTTTCCATTAAAACATTTTAACGTACTTTAATTTTGTTATTACCTTGATTTCATATATGACCAACATACATTTCCTGTTGTTGAAACTTGATCTATTCATTTTTGGATATAGTCATCATCTGTTCCACTGTTAAGTATTTCTGGTACTAGCCTATTTCTTAAAATGGGAATTTTTCTATTTAATCAATATAATATACATCTATTTATTGCATTTAATATCCATTTGTCGAATAGTGTAACTTACGAACGAATTTTTGGGTAATTTTACCCCTTTCATCTGCATCTTCACTAATTTTGATCACTAATATCTATTAATTTTTTCATTCTTAAAGTATTATATGCTACGTTTCTCTTTCTACTGATTTTGTGAAGAGTTTTGAACCATAAGTGTGGACAGTAACTATAAATACATTAAGGTTTTCCATTTTATGATATTGTGAATACCTTTTATCGATAGGCAGTATAATATTGACCAAGTCAATAGCATTCGCATTTTAGTTCTGTCATTCTACTTCCATTCTTTAGTTTTGTAAGTTATTCCACACAAGGATTACCTTTTTCTGTTATATTTGGACTGATTGCTGTCGAGGGATTTTCATATATGTTTATCATGTTCTTCTATTTACTGAGATTCATTTTTAGAATTACCTTTTAGCCTTCTTTAAAATGCACTGATATCTTTTAAAGAAGTAGGCTGTATCTTTTTAAATCGAAATGCCAAAAAGACAAAATATGAATGTTTGCAGAACCATATTAAGAGTCTCCATTGGGCTAATAATAATAGCATATTCATAACATAACACATACTAGTACCATTCCGTTTTAAATAATCTCGCTATATTATAGTCTATCAGTAAACACTATTAAATCAGTTGTTTAATATTTTCATATAAAATTACCAGTTTCACCTTTTCGCCGCACCGCCTCTGTCACAATGCGCTCATTAATGCCTTTATTAACCTTCCCGTATCTAATTAGCTCGAGTCTAAATGTGACATAGACTAATTTCGGGTTATCTTGGTGTCAAGCGCCAATTAATTTCATTTTAAAAAATTTATTGTTCGCATTGGTACTTTTTCACAAGGAAGTGAGTACCATTTCACATCTAGAACAATTACGATTTAAAAATGGTAGCTCGTTAAAAATAATATAGTGTGTGTTGTTTGAAAAGGACAGACCGGAGCGATTTGTAATTTTTTTCATTTGTAATGGTTAGATTATTAGCTTCCTTTTGATTGTAGGTGATGAACGCTGAAAATAATAACACAATTAGTCTTTTCATAACTAATTGTGAATTGTTATTTTGAGTGATATTAATTTTATAAATTGAGTTTTCGAAGAAAACTACTAATATTAAAAGTTAAAAATAAAATAGATTAAAAAAAAAGTCTTAATATGAACTGGCATAATGTGTGAAAGAGTTAGAGGGGAAAGGAAATAAGCAAAAAAAACCATGTATGGACAAGAAGCGACACAATGAAAAACTTTGATTATCATCATCATACAAGTAGATTATTTTCGAATTAAAGTTACCAAAATGAGGTCTCTTAAAAGAGAGAATGGCTCATAGACAGAGAAATGAAGACATAAAACAAAAACTGAATATCTAGTAGATTAACATGGAACTAAAAAATTGCAGAACAAAACGGAAACAACATAAATGAAGCATAAATAACAAAAAAATAATTGAGAGAAGAACTGAAAACAATTGCCTAAACTTTGAAATGATAGTGAGGGCGAAGAAGTGGTAGTGAAGAGTTGATATAACCACTAAATTTTATAGAAAAGTAGTACAGAGACAGCGGAAAATATAATTCACATATAATACATTTCAATCTCTACTTCACTTGCTCATGCTTACCTATAAGAACTTGCTCTAAAGAAATACTAGTCTTTTTGTCGTTTTCCCTATATTCCCTCCAAGCAATATTATACACCTTTCAGTTTTGTTTGCAATTTTTCTGTGACTCAAAACAATTTCTCATTTCTTCAATTTCGTCTGTGTTGCTCTAGCTCTACACTGTTAAATTAATGTTCTAGATAAATTAATATATTCTGTATTTAAACTATTTCTTTACGAGTCTGACTTTATGGTTCTTTTTCCGTTTAGTATTTCTTACTCAGCAATATTTAAATACCATGTGATGTCACGTTGAAATTACCAGTGAATGTCATTTAAACTAAAGAGGCTTAAGAATGATAACAAACCTTTACTGGAATCAAAGAGCACAAATTGTAATAGATAACATATTTCAAAAAATAAAATCACGAGAAGAGTTAGGCCGGGATGTATTATGTCTCCAATACTATTGAATGTATAGAGTGAGTCATTTTGGAAGCAGCATTACTATCTGAAAATGAAAGAATAATAATTAACGGAAGAACTATTAACAACATAAGATAAGCAGATGACACCGTGATTATGGCAAGGTCTGCTGAACAATTCCAACTACTACTAAATATACCAACCGTACTGTGAACAATAAGGACTAAAAATTAATATGAAAAATACTAAATATATGAAAATAATAAAGAAGGGAGATTTGGAGATATACCGATATAAAGGATTAAAAAATACAAATACCGAGGAACCTGCATTTCTAAAAATAATGATCAAACAGAAATATGAGTCAAAACAGAAATAGGAAGGAATACTTTTGTAAAAATGAAAACAATTATCTGCAATAACGACCTTATAATATTAGAACTGAACGTAAGACCTCCAAGATGTTACGTGCTTTAGATACTACAATATGGACGTAAAAGCTAGACACTGAAGTAAGAGCACATTAATAAGTTACCTCCTACACTTACTTGAAATATGGTGTTGCAAAAGGTTTTTAGAATAGCATGGACACAGAAGAAAACAAAGACCAGAGTATTTCGAGAAATGAGCAAAGAATAAAGAATAATAAACATAATAAAAAAGAAAGTTGCAATATCTGGGACATGTAATTAGGAGACAGCAATATAAAATGCTAAGATTGACAATACAGAGAAAGACAAGAGAAGGAAGAAGGAGAGTGTTATGGTTGAAAAATTTAAAGAAGGGTTTGAATACAGTTCAATGGAATTCTTCAGAGCAGCAGTAAATAGAATAAAAATAGTGATAATGATATCCAACCTCCGATTAGGAGACGGCATTTAAAGAAGAAGTCATTCAGGAAATAAATTCCCATTTTAATTATAAACATTATATACTCAAATACAGTTTCTTTACGTCGCAACTCTAAGTGACTTTTTTAAAATTATAGTTGCCACAACACCTCACGGCAATATTATTAAATCAATTTCAACTTTTCAACAAAGAAAATAATGTCGACCACTCCACTAATGATATCCAAACGGACCACGAAACTTAAATAAAAACACAGTAGTTAATTGTAATAATTTTGTGGGACCTTAATCACGAAATACCGTGTCAAGACGGAATGATCCAAATTGGTCTGCTTCCGCACTGTTTACGACACATTTTGCTCACAAGCTGACGTAACCTGAACGATTTAGATATATATCACGCTCGGTATGCTAAGGAATGGTGTGTGAACACATTTTCTCTTAATTTTTATAGTATAATAAGATTATATTATACAGATTTTTTACAAATCATTATATTGGAATGATGTAGAGATAATAAAATTGTAATCGAAGAAAGTCATATACTTACAGAGAAGTAAAGACTTCTGATGTATATTTTATTAAAAATATTTAAATTTTTTTCAAAAGGATTAAAAATCTTCAAAACTGTTTGGTCCAGTCCAGTCAGTTTGGTCCGTTTTTGGATACAGTTAATTGTAAAAATATATTGACACAAGGTCGATGTTACAGGATTTCACATAAAAGGAACATATGTACTGTAAGTATAATAATATTGCTTAGAGTCGGCTGGTTCTAAGTGTTGAACAAAGTCGTCCTCCTTTGGAGCATGGAAGATATTATCTTCCTCACCTGAAGCAGATCCATCTTTAAAACAAGGTAACATTTTTCCACCACCTAAAGTCTAAGCAAAATCTAAAAAAGCTAAAATTAGTTCAGCAAGCACTTCTGAATGCTCATTTTCTCTCTTACTTGACCCTGCTAAAAACTTTATAGAAAATCACCCTCTACCTTTCCCTCTAAACGTTGATCAAGTTAACATGCTCCTAATGAATATCACGGGGTCAACAGATCCTATAACCACAATTCAAGAATATACCACAGACCTACCAGCTGTGTCCCATATGCGCAGTCAAGTTTATCCCCATTTAAAGGAAAGATCCATAAAACGTAAATTCACGTCCATAAGAAAAAAAATCCATACTTATATTAACAGTGAGGCATCGGAAGCGGAAAGTGACACATCTCAGTTAAGCCAACATTAAATTCAAGTCTCTGCTTCAGTGGAATGTTGATGGTTTTTTCCATCGCCTTGCTTTGCTCCATCATCTAATTGGTGAACAATCTCCTGATGTAATATGCCTACAGGAAACTAATCTGAATCCCCTAAAAAAATATAACTCCAACCAATATGACTGTTTTCGTTGTCTAGTCCTTTCTGACTCTCTCAGCGCAGTCAAAGCTATGCAAAATGTATACCCTAAACACCCCATTGAGAAAATTATCAGGGCCGAATTAATAAAAGCTCAAGAAAATTTTAGAACAGTCCACTTCCTATGGATACCATCTAATATAGGCATAGAAGGGAATGAAGAAGAAGATACTAGTGCGCGTAAAGCTATCACCAGTGACGCATCAGAAACAGAGGTGTTACGTACGTGGAATCGGGAGTGGAATGACTCTAGTTCAAAACTCAGAACCATCAAAAGTGATATTTTTTCATAGAAGTCCACAGCCAGAAGTAGAAGATGCCAAACTATTATTACACGTTTACGACTTGGACACTGCAAGTATACACCTGCCCATCTCTTCTCAAATAGTGAACCTCCAAAATGCGAAACATGCAATACAGTATACAGTATAAAGCACTTCTTGATAGACTGTCCTAAATATGTAAATCAAAGACAGTCTTACAATTTGCCAAATAACCTGAAAGCACTCCTCAACAAAAGTTTAGTTCCAAACAATTTATTAGGTTACTTAAAAGGTATAAATATGTTACACAAAATTTAACTTAATTAATTGTTACAAATGTTCAATTGTTCACAAATTGTAATTAATTGTTACAATGATTGATTGTTACAAATGTTAAATTTAATATTATTACAAATGTTACAGGAATGTCGCTAATAATCTTTGGGTGGATGCGACTTTGTTTCTTTAAATAAAAAAAAAATCACATTTCATTTATTGTTTAAGTGAGTAATACAATATTTTACCGTTTTAAATATAAAATATCTTTTGTTTAATCTTGTAATGCCACTGCATAGCTGTTTCTGTTGTCAATACGATAAAATATTTCGTGAAACTGATTTCCATTGCATTTGAAACAAGCTATACCTAGATAAATATGTTGTTCTCTTCGGATTCGGATCATTTTGACAAATCTCCCACAAAATGTTTGATTATGTCATTATTTAGTAGTTGTCCAATAACACGTTTAAATGTGATATCGTTTAATTATTTCATATTATCTGCAAAAGTTCGATTGAACCTCGTATCGTCGCGTCGCTATTTACTTTCCACCTATTAAGTGATGATGTTATTAATGTTTTCACCTTGTTGATTTGATTGAAGGTGTATTATTGAATTATTGATTCGTCAAGTAAAGAGTATTGAATGAACAAAGCAAACACAGTTGGCAAACAAACACAAATCAAACAGGTTATAATTTATTCAAGATTCGATTAAGGTTGTTCACGATGATTTGGATCAACACGACCAAAAGACTACCATTAGACGAGTAAATATTTAATACAGTTATAATGGTACGTCATATCACGCGAAAGCATAACCTTAAAGGCAAACAATAAACTTTTCATGCGATATTACCGGGAAAGATGCCTATTTGTGGGAACTGATTTGAAAATGGGATTCATAACTTTTTCAGGTGTATGAGGTATTTCACAGTAATTGAAATGGAATTCGTTGGGGTTGTGTTTGAGCTCTATGCAATCTATATTATCAACCAAAAAGGTTTTATTGATCGATTTCAGTTTTTTAATAATTCTTTCACAATAGCTGATAGATGCCTATTAATTTTTACAAAAAAATCGCTGAATATGAAAAAAAAAAAGAGCAAGAGACCTGTCTTGTAGGTTATTATTTAGATATACTTAGATTAATTCTCCAATAACAATAGTGTACAATTTGTTATGACAGTTATTTCAGTTTTAATTCCTTTACACAAATTTCCTATTTTTAATTATATGTACAATGTAAAAAGTTCCACAGTACTCATTATCTGTAACTTTAAGCAGTTGCTTGGTTGCTAATTTGAATTTCTACCATTTATTTTAAATAGAACAATTTCGTAACTAACGCCCATAAAATAATACAACTCTAATTGAATAAATCGGGGCCGTAAATCATCATAATCAGGTGGAATTTTACATAACAAACGTCTGTGCATACATTAGAGACATTATTTTAAGGAATTTATTAGTTCTCTTTAGTTGAATATAGAAGTAAGTGTTTTAGAATAAGGTGTTATCGTTGGCTGTTTAGCATTTTTATTATCGCTAGTTATTTTTTCGGGTATTTAAAATGTAGTCGTTATAGTTAAAAAACTAAATATTTAATGGTATATTTACTGACGTTAATAACAATGCGATAATTTTTGGCATTTGACTTTCAAAGTGATGGAATCATCGTAGCCTACATTTTAACAGGACGCTTCAGGGGGTCTTGTCATTAATTGCAAAAAGATGGAAATATATCAACGACGATTTATTTATATAAGATATAATTTTAGAAAACGTAGTAGGAATAAATAAATAACAAATAATAACAAAGAACAAATGAATACACACAGAACCCTCGAGAATGGATATCGATAATAAACTACATAATAACAATTAAAAAATTATAGAGCCAATTCAAAGATATTTAAGTATACTGCGGTTGTGGCTATATTTAGATCACAAAGAAGAATAAGAAAACAAATAATTTAGTGTATATTAAATAGTAATGGTGACAAAATACACCCTTGTCGTACTTCGCGTTGAACCTCCATAGTTTCTAAAAATTCCACTCTTTAACATCTACATCTATTTCCACTGATTCCAATATAGATTTTTAATGATTTGGTGCTCCAGAACTGGTACGCCTACTCTTTTAAAAAATTCTTTTAATTTTTGATGTTTAATGCTGTCGAACGCCTTTTTGTAATATATGAAGTATTTATGTATGTCTGTATGTACATCTCTGTAGCATTGGAACAGTACTGGGATAGCGAATAGGGTATCCCTTGCACGTGGTGGTTCCATTAAACCAAATTGCGAGATCGACTCAGTTGTGTTTCTATTAGTTTATGTAGTTTCCTGTGTATGATTTTTAACCAAAAAGAAACATGGACAATGGAAGAAAGATGGAATACTTACAGTGAAGTGTGAAAGAAAACAGCAACTGAAGTGGGTGGAATCAAAAAATGTAACAAACAGTTGAAAAGATGGTGGAATAATGAAGTAAAGGCAGAAATAAAAAAGAAGAAAATGGCTTAGAAAAATACATCAAAACGGGATTAGAAGAAGATAAAGAAAAATACTATAGGCAGAGACGATTGGTAAAAAAAGACAGTTACACTAGCAAAAGCAAAACCATGGAGTAGAACTACAAGAAGGATATGGTACAGATAATAGAAACTTTTGGGCGACAATACGACACATGAAGGGTGGAAAACTAAAGTAAATAAACGCAGTAAGATATACGTCAAAGCAAATCTAAATAAATCCAGAACAAATAGCTAGGGTATGAAAAGAACATTATGAGAAAAAATGTGATACTGAAGTAATAAAGAAAGGCAGTGTAATAAATGAAGGCGAATAAAACATAGGGCTATAGTAAATAAGTAGAGAAAAAGTAATAGTATTATCAAACATTAAAATGGGAAAGGTAGGTGAAGATGATGAAATTGAACCGGACATGGTAAATTAATGGGAGGAGAAGGAATAACCGGGCTATGGAAAATATATAAAGAGGCGTGGGAAAAACAAACAATCCCTAAAGACTGAAAGAACAATATCATCGTGCTAATATACAAAAAAGGCAAACATGTAAACTGCGACAATTATAGAGCAATATGTCTGTCATCGGTATAATTTAACATATACACAAGAAGACAAGAAGTTGAAATAGAACTGGGAGAAGAACAAACGGCATATATATCATAAGTAACCAAATTGAAAGAAGCATAGACACGGGGAGAAAACTAGTATTAGCATTCATAGCCCTTATAGCAGCATTGTATACGCTAGAAAGACAAAGTATAGGGAAATGCTTAAGGAAAATAAATGTACCAAATAAATTAATAAAAATTATATAAAGTACTTATAAAGAGGTAAAAGGAAGAGTACAAATAACAGGGGCAAGATCGGAAGAATTTAATTGAAAGAGAGGGATTAAACAAAGAGATTCTTACTATTTATAATAGTAATAGTAATGAATGAATTGATAAGAAATACTAGAGTAAGAACCAATCAACTACAGACAATAATCGGATACCACAGATTATAACCGGTAACAATGGAGTCCTTAATGTATACGGACGACATAGTATTAATAGCAGATTACGAGAATCAAATATAGAAACTAATGAATATATGGGTAGAACAAATAGAAGAAATAGAAATGGAAATTAACGAGTAAAATGTAAGAAGAGTAGAAAGTAAGATAATTAGCGACAGAGAAGGAAATAAAGATAAAATGTAAAAACTACTGGAAAAAGAGGGAACTTACACGAGAGACAAGTATAAAAATATATAACACAATCGTGATAACGACTGTGCTCTATACAAGTGAAAACTGGACAATTCTGGAATAACATAAGGGCAGGATAAATGTAATGGAGATGACACATCTAAGAAAGATGGTTCTTCTTCTTCTTCTTTTTCCTCTTTATAAGCAATTCTGCTTGTTCATTGGCGGATTAATACCTCTATGAAAGGTTGTCACTCCATCTTTTGCGCGGTCGTCCGATATTTCTTCTGCCCATTGGTGACTTATCTCTTGCTATTTTGACGACACGGGTTTCCTCCATTCTGCTTATGTGGTTATTCCATTCTTTTTTCTATTTTGTGTCCATTCATTTATACACTGTTCGTTACATATTCTTTTAATGTCTTCACTTCACTTCACTACAGCGTATTTCCTGTTTCTTCTGAGTACTCTCATCTCTGCCGTTTCCAGTAGTCTTTGCGTTGTGGTGGTGACGGGTCTTATTTCTGAGGCGTATGTCATTATTGGTCTTACACTGGTTTTATAAATTCTTGACTTCACCTCAGTGTCAATGTGTCTGTTTCGCCATATAGTGTTATTAAGGCATCCTGCCAGTCTATTTGCTTTTTGTACTCGATCTCCCACTTCTTTGTGCAGGTCTCCATAGCTGGACAGTGTAATTCCCAGGTATTTTATTTCCATTACTTGTTCAATACTGATGCCAAAGAAAATTAGTTGCAAAGACGAAATGAGATTAAGCAACGAGACTATTAGGGGAATGGCCAACCAAGAACCAATAACGAATAAAATAGCAAAAAGGCATATGAACTGGTATTGACATCTGATGAGGATGCCACCCAACAGAAATACAAGTAAAGTTCATAAAGCAAAGAATATCGTATAAAGGAAAAAAGGCAGGCCAAAAAAAATTGATACAGCAAGTAGTAGAGGCGGGAAAAGTTAAACAAACATCACTAGAATAATTAAAAATAATATCAAAAAATAGAAGAGAAAGAATAGAAATGATAGAATACAAAAAAAAATGTGTGTCTTCACACATTTTTTTTGTCTTTGGATTTTTAGGCAAGGTTATAAATGTTGACCTGTGCCCAACTTGAGAGATATTTGAAAATATGGGTAATATGTTTGATTCCTTCATCATCAAGCAGCTTTAGCAGTTTTGCATAAATCTCATTGGGGCCTGAGCTTACAAACTTTAAGCTTTTTTGTAACTATAAACGTTATCCCCTCTTTTAAATAATATTGACTCGGGTGTTATCAGAACAGCCTTCACTCTTAGAATCAACAAAAAGATTCTGTATGTCTTGTTTCAAATGTTTATTTTTAAAAACCCAAACGGGCTGTGGGGTTTTTAAATATATACCTTTTACAAAGGATTTTAATTAATTTTTTAATATATGGTATACAGCCAAATACAGGAACGTAGATTCCTTGTGGAGTTTATTTTTGTGTGTTTATCTATAATTGTTTTACCGTTGTCATCAGTTAAGCATCCAACTGTTCTATGTGTGTAAAATACAGCTGCATTACCTTTTTATGGAGGTTAAACCGCAGAATTTGCACGGCGAACAGGTGCTGTTTTGGGCTCAATCGTCTTCTTAAATCCTCAATTATATCGAGAAATACAGAGGTAAAACTCTACGTCCAGTTCTAACATATGGTTCAGAGATCTGATTCTAACATATTTCGAAAGAAACGTAGTAAGGCGAATCTATGGGGCGATGAACAACAATAAAGAAGACGATATAACTTCGAACTTTATATAATATATCAGGAACTAGATATCGTAGACGTCTGAGGTGGGTAGGACATGTAATGTGGATTAACAAAACGACCTAGATAAAAAAAACTTCTTGATAAACCCATCGCTCAGAGAAGAAGAGGTTCCTTGATAACATCGATGAAGATATGATAAATATGGAAATACGTGCGCTTGGCGGAGGAAGGCGATGGATAGAGACCACTGGAGAGAAATTCTTAATAAGACTAGGACCCAAACAAGGTTGTAAAGCCATAATGATGATGATGATGATGCAAGTTAAAAGTATCATAATTTTCCTCCAGCAGCGGTTTAATTTCTCTACATTGCTCTTCATGCCCATCAAGGCTAATATGTCATTGGTCATCCATTTCTTGTTTTTATAGCTGCTTCTTTCTTCAGATATAGCAAACTCACTTTTTCTAGATTCTGTGTCAATTCGGACACTGTTGCATTGATATAATCTGTAATATTTATGTTTCTTATTCGTACAGCAATGCTTTTTTAATTTCTTTAGTTATTTCCATTTTCTTTAGTTTTCTGAGGTCGTATCTTCTAATTAAATTCTTTAATTTTGTCATTAAAATCACTCATAAATAAGTTCAAGTTGTGGTTGTTTGTTTCATGAATTATATCATCCAGGTGCTTATAGAATCCTTGAATTATTTCATCGGATTTATCTGCACTAGGTGCGTAGTGGAATATTAAGTTAACTAATGCGTATTTAGCGAATTAACATCAGTGTTTCATTTATGTATATATAATTTTTTATATTATAATTCCTACACCTTGATGCTCATCCGTACATCCAGATTAGTATAATTCATTATCTTTAATGGTGCAGTGTCCAGTATTTGTCCAGCGCATTTCACTAACTCGCTTTGTGAGTAACTCGAAATGACAGTTCGCTTCAATCATGCTAATTACCAATATTTTATTTCTTTTGTGAACATTTATCATCAGTGCTATTGCCTTAAAGCTTTCCCATATTTCGCTTATTCACTTTTCGTTTGCTGCTTTAGAAGCATACGAAGAAAGCAAGAAACAAAACAAGAAAATCGAAAATTGCTCTGGGACGGCTGAAAACGAAAACCAAATAGAAGGAGGAAAAAAGGACGCCCTAAATTACAGTGTAACAGACAAATAAAAACAGCAATGGAAGCAAAAGAAGCGCTTCAATATCGCATTTTTTGGGTTTCCTTCAGGTGATTCTTTATAATTTATTACGAATTTTTATCAGTGATTTGACCTATTTTGTGAACTATCATTTTCTGGAATCTCTTTATTGCAATTTATCTTTATTATATGAACTATCTAACATTTAATGTTCATGTCATTATATCAAAATAAAACCTTTGACATTCACACGGCATTTTTAAACATAGTCGTTTGTTCCATCTTGTTAATTGTCAAATTAAAATAGATCTTTATTTATTCATTGTTAAAATGTTAAAGTTTGCATTTGTTTCCTATGGTTTAAGTTTCTTACGCGCATTATACCTATTGTAGAATACAACTTTGCGACGGAATATGGAATCATAGCAATCTGATGTACACTGTCCTACATTTATCAATCGCATAAGTACGCTTTTTACAGTGTAGTTAATTAAAATCAGTGTATTCACTATAACCAATTTGACTATTAAAAATATAATTGGAATATATAAAACGTGGAAATGATCGCACGCGGACCATAAAATGTTGATTGTATTATACAATTTATACGTTGAAAATGCAGAATCTGGACTTCCTTTGCTTTGTTCAAATCACGCAAGCATTATATAAATAGAGGAAACGTTCAGTGGATGTTCAAACATTTTTTTTTCTAAATTCATTAATTTCTCAAATGAAAGTTAAATTTGGCGTTTATTTATATAATGGACAATTTTTATGAGGGTCATTATCGGTTGTGTTTGTGTTTCTATTCACGCGTGATTAAGTTAACCTTTTTTTCAATATTATTGTTAATAATATCGTTAATATTATCGAAAAAGTTTGGGTTAGAGAAATCTGGCTGTTTAAAAGGCCAAGTAATTTATAAAGAACCTAAAAATGAATTAAACACAATAAAAAAAAGGCCATTGTTATTTTAAGTATAAAAACTGACAGCAAAAGCTTTTTAGTGCCACCAGTTTACTGGTTCTAGATAAAACCGCCTTTTTAATATTGGTTTAGAATTACTTGAATTCTATTTAGACAGCAACATGATGATCATGCTTACACATTTTCAATAAAATGCATAAGATCACAAGGGAAGTCATATCAAGAAACCGACAAAAAATTATTCTCTATACTGTAGTTCAAAAAACAGAGAGGAACTGGATAAGAGACGTAAGGGTGAGAAGAAGCTATGAAATGGGCAGTGACTACTACTTACTAGAAACTACATTTGATAGCAAAAGAATAGAAATAAAAAGTACAGTGGACTAGAATAACATACAAACTAAAGCAACAACGAAAATCAGATACAAGAAGAAATTAGAGAAAAAAATAAACAAAGAAGGAGAAATGAGAGAAATATTATGAAGAATGGGAAATATTTTGAAATGCTATGATAAATACAGCAAAACTAGTAACTATGTGAAATCACAAGAAATAATTAAAAAAAGGAACGGATATCATGATGAATAAAGAAGTAAAAATCCAGAGAATAAAAGTTAAAATAATGGTCAAAAATGAGAAACAGAAAAGCTGGGACAAATTCCGAGAAAAATTGAAAGAAAACAGTAAAGAATGTGTAAAATTGTTTTATAGAACACTGAAAAATCTACGAAGCAACAAAGAAATAAAGCTGAGACAAATAATGGCCAAAAATAAAATAATATTAAACGACGACAACGATATATTGAAAATATGGAGCGAACATTTCGAACAACTGTTAAACGGAGAGGAAGAAAAAGCAAAGGAAAATGAAAATAACGAAATTAGCAGATCAGAAGAAAAAACTGAGAAAACAGAAACCATAAAGAAAGAAGGAAAGATAAAGACTAGGAAAGCTCCTGGGAGTAATGAAGTTAGTCCTGAAATATATAGACGAAAAAGCAAAGAGAAGATTCTTATACATCATAAATCTAATTTGGAAAAAAAATTGCCTAAAATAGAGAATAGTTAAATGCAGTTATTGTACCAAAGTACAAAAAGGAAAATACAAAAAACATCAGAAATATAGAGACGTAACACCCAAAAAATTTATTCACCATGCAATAAGTAATAAAAAAGCCCTAAAGAAAAAAAGAAGTGTACATTATCTTTAAAAATACTGATGGAAAATAAAAAAAAATTGCATGACATAGTACTATTCACCTAAACAGCAGGAAAACTGAAGTACAATCTAGAAAAATGGAACTCAGAAGCAAAAAAATACGACCTTTATGTATCAACAACAAAGAAAAATCAAGAAAAACCAAAATGCTAATGATAACATACGAAACAATATATAGGCCAACGTTGACATACGGAACAGAAAACTGGATTTTACGCAGAAGACGACAGAGTACGATACGAGCAGCAGATATGAAATAACCTAGAAGATCGTTAGTAGCAAGAAAGACATACATACTCGAAAATAAATCATTGCTTAACACAATAATAAAGAAAAATTAATATGGTTCGGTCATATAATATGGATAGACGGTAACAGGCAAGTGGAAAAAGTTTAGGAAGCTAAACCAATATACAAAAAAAAAAACGGAAGGGGCAGACCAATAAAAGAGTGGAGCAGCGATATATTAGACATATTACAAAATAAAGCTAAATCTTTACAAGAAGCAACATACACTGTAAAGAATAGAAAATAATGGAGAAAATTCATCCAAATCTAGACCTAATAGTAGAAGAATAACGATTATGTATTCCCTATTGGTAGTCGATTCTTCTGTCTTTATGGTCGAACGATATATTCTCTATCAATTTTATGTCTTTTTTTATTGTTTTTGTAAGTCAAGAAATAAAAATGGTTACAAAACTCACAAAATATTTCAAATTATTTAAATATTTAACGGGTGTAAATCTCACACTAGTTTTAACAATACAAACAACAAAAAATTAATAGTATATACAAGTATTTAAATGATTTATTTATCCTTCATACAAAAACAAATTACCAATTAGTTGCTTGTTATAAATGGCAATATTATTTTTATTTGAATATAAATTTAGCCTTGATTTAGATTTAAAGAAGGTAGATATGTGGGTTTATTTAAAAAATAACATGCAAATAACATTGTACATTTTTAGTGTATATTCACATATTCACAATTTTATTAGCAGCCAAGTGTCAAAAAATTATTCGGATTTTTCATTCTTGTAGATAAAGAAATAGTAATTTACATACATATATACATTTATTACATACCTAAATCTATATATCGTTCTCCTCTACATTCGTTATTTTCTAAAGAAATTATAGTTGGGTCTATTGTTTCTTCTATTATCATATTGAGTTTCTAGAATTTAATTCCCCTTCTATGACATGTCTTATAATCCTTTGCCAATTTCCATGTCATGTTTTCAAGCACAGTAAAGGAGTAAGGCAGAATAATGGAGATTAAGCTCTCTGGTCGTAGAGAAGAAAGAAAATTCTGAAATTAAATCAAGGGTAGATATAACTCTAAAGCTGCAGAAAAGAAAATCTTTCTAGAGGAAGAAAACCTTGACGAAAAATTACCTAGCTCTTCAGGTTGGAGCTTGGTACGCTGGGCTAGCTCCTTAACACTCACAAACATTTTTAAAATTGCCCAAAACTCGATCGCAATGCTTCGAAAGCAACCAGCTGGTTGCTGGAATATTGAAGGTATTGCTTGCCATGAAACAGAAAAATGTCACACTAAAGCAGCTTTAGCTATGTACAAACACGAAATGGATGCTCAGAAATGTTTTCAGTTAACAAAGTGCTAAGACAAGGTTGCTGCATGCCACCAATTCTTCAAAATATACTTCAATGCTGCACTGAAATAATCGACAATGAAATACAATCCAATGCGAATTCTAATTAAGATCAGACAAATCTACACTCTTTTATTTCCGGACAAACAGATTGTCATTGCTGAAGATAAGGACGATGTAAACTACATAATAATGAAACTACTTGAAGAATTAAACTGAAAATTATTGCTTAAAAATCTATTATCTCACAATAGAAAAACATGAAACAAAGGAAATGAAAACCGATACAGGGACACATTAGAACACAATGTTACGATACTTAGTATTTCAGTTAAATGAAAATAGAAAGAATAATGCGGATATACAAAATAAAATAGAAAGGGATAAAGCTGTAACAAGAAAGTTATATTTCTTAGTATGGAATAAAAGTTAGTCAAATCAAATGAAGAAAAAGTTGTTCAGTTCGTTTGTAGAAAGTACTGTAACATACTGGGAATAAAAGAAAAATTAATTCAGTTGAAACAGGATTTTACAGAAGATGTTATTAAGTTAGACGACAAATATCTTGACTGAAAAACATTCGCTACTGGACCGGATTAAACAAACAGACACTTTTAAGAAAATTTAAGATAGCAGAAGATAAAGACGAATTTGCAAAGGGTATTGGTCATTAGTGGTTAATGGTCATTAGTGGAATCGGCACTAGAAGAAGAAGAAGTTATTAAGTTGTATTATTAAACAGACATGAAGAAATTCGGAATAGAATGGGAACGACATTACTAAACAGAATACAAGCAAAACAACTGTTCTGGTACGACCACATGAAGAGAATGCCACACGAATATCAAACGCAATTTTTAATTAGGTCCCACAAAGAAGACAAAAGAAAAAGTGTCCAAGTGTTTAAATGAAGACTTCTAAAATATAAAAAATAATCGCATGAGGGGTGTCAAGAACGGCCAAGCTGTAAATAAATCGCTAGAATATACACTTACTAAAAATTATTGATAGATCATGTAGTAGTTGGCAAATAGCTTTAAGTTTAAATGTTGTATTGTTTATGGTAGTGCTTTATAACATTAAAATGGGATATCATTTGTGTCGTAATAATGCCTATACTGTTAATAATCATCAAATAAGGTATACCAATAATTTGCTTTTACATTATTGTTTATATTTGGTTTCCTATCCTTTACATTTATCTAATTACCTTTTTATTCTAAAGAGAAAAACTAAAACTTAAAAAAATGAAAAAATTGTTTCATAACTTTTATAATATATTTCATTATCTCTTATCTGTGTATTTAATTTTTATATATAATAAGAATAAATGCAATTTTTTAATTAGTGTTTAACATTAAATCATCAATGTAAATAATTTTAATGTACATGTCTATTTTTTTTCTATTTTATCAAAGAAAACTATTTAAATTACAACGTACACCATCTAGATGGCTAGAATATTCGAACGTGTACGAACTAATCACTTTATACCCCCACCGGTACCTTTTGCAGACCTGTAAACTAATCATCTTAAATAGCCAAACTCATCACCAGCATTTTTGCCTTAAAGCGCTCGTTTCTAATGCGGAAGATCGCCTGTTACCTGTTACACTTCTTGTTTAAGTGGTAGTCTATTAAATTCAGAAATTATTTTAAGCATATTGCTTTAAAATCTAATTGATTTATTTATATCAACTCCGGTGTTTGATTTTCATAGTATTTTTCTATTTCTTATTGAATTCTAGGGGTACTGTGTTGAGCATACATTCGGTATAAGATTTATCGTTTTGCTGTTACTTGACTTTTTTAGGAAACAATGGCAATTTTGTAGACCTGATAATATCTGAAAAACAGTCAAAGTTAAACAGTCATTGCATAGAATTGGAAAAAAGTCAATTTTCTACATGTTTTACAGTTCATGGTATCATTGACGGTCATTTTTACATTTGAGATAATTACCAATTTATTTATTATGACAGAATTCATCAAAAATCTGATGGACAGTGTCCCGAATTTACCTGCCACAGGATGCAGGCAGGCCAGTGATGAGTTTGCAAATTGTTCCAGGTCCATGTTCAAATCCTGGCTTTATTGCGGTTTTAAATTTATATTATTTGTTTCTTGATATACTGAACAAATAAAACTCTATAACTCTAAACGAAACTTTATATCTTTTCAGAAAATTAATCTTTGGACTTGGACCTCTCCTCTTTCTTTCGTCTTTCCATATACTGGTTTATGTGTATTTATTTCTGATCATTTCCATATGAAATTTGTTATTTTAAGTCCTCTTCTATATTACTGCTAGGATCATACCATAGCTTTTCATTATTTCTAGATGGACGCTATCTTGGCTCGGCCAATTTCCATTCCCTACTTAAATTGAAGCATCTTTCAACATTTATATTTCCATGAATTTGTTGTATTTTAACTATATTTTCTTGCTGCACATTACATAATTCTTTATTGTAGATACCAATGATTTAATGCAAACATCATCTATAAAGTATGTTTTAAAAACAATGCTAAAATGCTCTATTAAGAGTTCAGCTTAAAGGCTTATAATAAGACTCTTGCTTCGATGTAAAGTTTTTTGTCACCAGCAAAATTATATTTGCAGAATTGGGACAAATTAGTTAAAAACAAAAAATATTCTTGATAAAGCAAGATAATATACCTTGGTTTGACAAAACATTATGAAGTTAAAAATATAGAAGATAGATCAGTAGTAAAGATCTCTTAAAAATATAAACATCTAGGATCACTGGTATTTGATAAACACGGCAACGATTAAATAATACACAACCTGTACAATACAAGGCCAGATATATATCTTATCTAATTAGTAAATATAACATTAGAAACAACAAAAAACTGTTTAACCTAACACTAAAATTAACAATTAGAGGATGCAAGATATAAACAATAGAAACAATTTTTAAACATTACCATAAGTGTATAGAGTTCGCTTTAACAATGATAACAACAGAAAAAAGAGCTGCAAAAAATTTCAAGGAAGGTGAACAGGCGCAAAAACCGCTAAAATTAGTCTGAGAATAAACCAGGAAAAGAAAAAATGGAATTTCTTCTCTGTTTTGGGGTATACGTATGATGTTGTTTTCATTGGTGTTTGTCAAGTTCATTAAATTTCTTATCCACGATTGCCCAAGTTTCATTTCTTGTCTATCTTATGTAGTTATCTATTCATATTTTGTTGTGAGCTTTTTTCCTTGTTTTAATTTGCTTTTTCCAGTAACCTAAGGGTGTTAATTTTTCTTAGCACTTCGGCATTCATTATACTAGTTTGGCTGATTCTTAACATGCGCCTCTGTAGCAACAAATGCATGTTAACTTATTTATATTATCTCGTTTCAATATCTTCGTTTTGGATCCGTATAAAAGAATCGACCAATCGACAGGCTTAATTTAAAGAAATAAAGAATTCATTTAGAAACGAAATTGAATTGAAAATCAACTAAAACCAAAACAACTAAGCCTAGACGACAAAGTATATAACAAAAGTTATAAAGTCTAAAAAACTATATAATGTAGTTACTACATTCTAGAGAAAAAATGGAAAACAAAAGAACACTAAAAAATACAAATACGTAAAAATAGATATTTGATAAATGCAACAGAATCGTATAGATTAAAAAACTTTTTTAACAAATTGCAAAATTATTGTACACTTTAAAATATACATCTAGGTAATAAAAAAAGCGTTTGTTAAAATTAAAAGTTAATCACTATATTGTATCTACGGTAATGTTTTTAATTGTTTGAATAAAATATTTTACTTATAAATCAGCTAAAGCGCCAATAGACATACAGTTATCTAAGTGATTTTGTTTAAAAATTAAACAACGGGGAAATAATACTGATCTAAAATATTGATTAAATCTCTTCTTCAAATCTTATTCATCACTTTTGAATGTGACCTCTAATAGAACAAATACATCGCATACCAAATATTATAGAGACCTATAAAAGAGAATAAAAATATGCTTAGCTATTTTTCTAGACATATCAAAAGTATTCGATAAACTGTGGCACAAATACTTGTTACTAAAACTCAAAAGATATCTTTTCCATCTACTATATAGGTATAGCCAATACAGTCATATTTGAAAAACAGATTTTTTAAAACAAAACAGGAGGCTAATATTCAGAACTACGACCAATCAAAGCAGAAATTTCACGGAGTAGTGTTCTGGGGCCCATAATATATTTATATACCTATGACGTCCCTGTTATACGGGCTACATGTTTAGACGACACTGCAATACTAAAAGTCGGCAAAACATTCGAAGAAACATCTATAAGGTATTTCCAAAATGCAGTAAGCAAGATAAGCACTTGGAAAAATAAACGGCGCGTAAAAATAAATGAAGGAAAATTTATCCATATCGATTTTACAAACAAAAAAATAACTAATTACCCAGTTAGACTAAATAATAAAATCGTTCCGTTCAAGAAAACAGTTAAATACCTATAACTACATTTGGATTGGAACTATAAGAAGTTATATTGGCTATTAGGTATAAGCTTACAAGTTACAATCCAAAACAAAGTATTAGTTTACAAACAAATGGTTAAACCAGTGGTCAAATGGTCTACAGATATAGGGCTGTACTAATGAGAGTAACTATGCTTGCCTTCAAAGATGGTAAGCCCGTCCAAAATCGACCACTATGGAACATAGTCAACCCTCCGTAGTATATCCGCAATATAATCTACATTATGAACTCCTTATAGTAACAATTATTAAAGAAGAGATAAAGAAGATTGTTAAGGGTGACAAAAACCGACTCCGTAACCATACAAACAGGGAAGTGTTAGAACTGCTAGATAATCAAGACCTTATAGTCCGCAGGCTCAAACTCACCAAACCTTTCGAACTTCTGTGATAGTGATAAATATATAAATGTCAGTTTAAATTTGGGTAGCGAACCTGGCCACAACAGTGAAACCTGCAACAATAACTATTAGATTTGAAGGTGAACCATTGGGAATAACTAGGACAGTAAAGTAGCAGATTATGTTAAATTTAAAATGTTATGTTAATATTTATATTTTTTATAATGATTTGTGTAAAATTCTTGGATGCAACTCTACAAATTATTTCCGTCTTTCAGTCCTCTGCTAATCTTATTATTTGAATAATTTACAAAATAATAATATTATTATAATTTTTATTTTCAATTCAGAATCCGTTTTTAAAAAAATTCCACTTGTATTGGTAACAATTATTTTAGGTATCAGGAGACCCAAGAAAAAAATGCATAATAATAAAGAAAAAAGATAAAAAAGATAATAGATTTTTCCACGCTTCGATCCAAAGAATCTTCTCTGTACTTTCTACATCTATGTCACAGTTCAAAACATCTTGAATCATAAAAAAACCTATTATCTGTTTCAGTGCTATATTTTTTACGAAAACAGAACATTAGATCAGAAAATATATGACTTATTGACGGATCTTCTTGTTGCTCTTACTACATTACCGATTTTATACAAATGCTATTTTACAGTGGGCAGTGTCCGCTGTAAATACTGTAGTTATTGTAAGATAAATTTTCAAAATCTCTAGGAATATAATTGCCCGCGAACAAAAAGTTGTAATACCCATTTAAATTCCTTCTTTCCGAAATATTTTAGTATGGAATCTCATCCATAGAAAAAAAAGATAGTTATGGAATCTCATCGTCTACGCATTTGACGAATGAAATATTAAACGCAAACAGACCGGAAAGAAAACAAATTAAATATTTATACTAATAAATGAGACGTGGTTCGACACTCCATCAAAAGGTTGATTTGACAATATCGAACACTGTGCAACAAAAGCATCTTCCAATAAAGGAAAATGCGTAACGATATTCCACGCCGGATAAGTAGATGGATGGGTTCCAAACGCTTTGTATTTATCTGTCAAAAAGACTAGTGAATTTCGAGTCGATTATCACCAAGACACAACCACTGAGATATTTGAAAACTGGTTTAAAAATAAATTAATACCAAAAATATACCACTAAAAAGTTTAATTGGTATGCACAATGCGTATTTATAGACAATTATATAATGGCACTTTTGCCAATCATACTAAAGTTACTATTCAGAATTAGATGTTCGATAATGATATTTCTTTTGAAGAATCATATACGCAAAAGATAAATTGCAAATTTGAAATCCTAGTCTATAAAAAAGCGCTTCTATAATTCAATGTATGAATAGTGAAATAAAAAAGTCCAGGAAGAAGACGAACATCTTGGTTAAAGAACCTTAGAATCTGGTTCAATACAAGATCTGTACAGCTTTTCCGCACTGCTGTAGATAATATAAAGATTGCCATGATGATCGCCAATATTCGTAACGGATAGGCACATCAAGAAGAAGAAATAAAAAATATTAATCGTAGCATCTGGCAAAATGCAATTGAACTTATAAAAAAAGTTAAAAATTTCTATCTTGATCATTTTCAAAGTATTGCAATTGATTATTTAGCAGACGATAGTGATAGTGATACTGACCACACATTAATATGTTCATAGGTATAGTTGTATTATAAGTTTGTAAATAGTATTTAATAAATATCTCATATGCTTTTATTTCTTCGATTTTGAAAGTTCATATGCCTAAGTAACTGTTTTATAAAAATTGATAATGGCTTTTACCTCTTTTTTATGTAGATACTTCAAGATCTTAAACAACTGTTAGCACACAGAGTTTCAAAAGTCATTAAAACTCAGAAGCATAAAAGTCACTAACAATGAGTTCTAGAATAACTTATAAAATAAAAATATAAAAAAACTGAAGCAAAATCAGAGAATAACAAGCTTTAAAAAAGAAAAATAAAACTAAAGTAGTCTAATTTGTGTTTACATATAAATATAATACCTGTAGAAAAAAGAAAATTGCTGTATGATAAACAATGACAAATTGTTATCTGTTTATAGTATTAACATATCCAATATAAATAGTTTACAATTTAAAGGTTTTTATTCCTATTGCAATCTAGACAGCAATATTCTGATTAGGTATCTGGCTATTTTAGATTAAGCACATCCAATCCATCAACTGCAACAGTAAGTTTAAAAATGACAGTATAAAATCTACTTTCCATTTTCATGCAATACCATAAATTCCATACGTATATTCATTAATCTTTATTATTGTGTAAAATTATTTTCAATGTTATTTGAAAACTTTTTCACCGTGATTGTCATCGATAAAGTTAATCATATTGGGCAGTTGTTTAAAGCAATCAAATAGGTATTTCAATAATAATTTGTAAAATACTTTTGATTTATTATTAATTTCGCATCAAAAGTGCCCTAATTGTATATACCTTGAATAAATGTGTGTGTATATTATAAGAACTCATTGTTTGTTTTTCTCAAAGTTTCTGTGAGAATTTTATATGAAAAAATTTATTTCCTCCTGTATTTTCGGGTTTATTCTATGCAAAACCGTAAGCCAAAGTCACAAAACAAAATTATGGAATAGATCATTTACATTATGTTGTAAAATCTATTCTTATATTAACTCTAATCAATTTGATTATTAGTACCTCCTCCGGCGTGAAGTTGCCTTAAATCTTCAAATCTGAGTCATAAAATGCTACTGATAGCAAATCATCTTGCTGTGCGGAAATGAGAGTAGCTCGCTTAAAGGTTGCTTAGAATTTGATGAGTAAACCACGTTACAAATAGAAAGATCTTAAAAAAACTAATATGCAAAAGAACTACTAGATTCCTGACTGTGAAAGATTTCATACTAAACAGTGTTCATAGACATAAGTGTTGCGGCATATCAAATGTAAGCACAATGACCAGAAGAGCGGAAGAAGGAATCCTATGAATTCGGCTACTGAAACAGACCAAAATGAGAGTAGAGGAAACAACAGAATGCTCAAAAATTAAATGCCCACACTTTCCATAATGCGTTGTTCATTTAAGCAAATGTTTCAACATGGTTAAACTTTTTCAAAAGTTTTTTATAATTTGCTCTATTTTATAAATAATTTCAAAATTATGCCTATACAGTGTTTATAAAAGATAGACTTACCGTTTGAACAAATACTAGAGTTATCAGGATGTCCGGAGCTATCCGTATCACTATCGTGTATGGGATTCGAGTGTAGCGAGAGGTCCCTAGGACCGGGACTCGGAGATCGGCCCCTGATAATCGCAGCCCCATCAGCAGGTCCACTCAAGATGTCCGTTATCATAAATCGAGATCTAGTAGCTGCTGTCTGAGGCATGACCTTCGAATCGTCCTGTACTGTCATGCCAAGCACTTTTTCTCCCACACCCAACACTTTGATAGGAATAAAATACGTCGTAAAAAGTTTAAGCACTACTTTAAGAAAAAAATCGTTTATTTTAAGTTCGGACGTTTACCGGCGCATTCACTATCACTGATAATGACGTTAGTAAAGTAAGAATGTTAACAACAGGTGTTCGTGCACAGCGCTACATCCACTCTCCAAAGGAACTGTAACTGCTAAACTAACCTAAAGCGTTTGATTCAGTGAATACGCCGACAGTAAATCAGCCATGTTGTCTCTCCCACTTGCGCTTTCATCCCTTCCACCGGCGCCACGCCAATGGAAGGGTGAGAAGTCCTAATTGGTCCACCAATCAGTGCGCGAGGCGGTTAGATGTCGTCTTCGTGTATTTATTTTATGGGCAGGACTTTGAAAGGGATTTTGTTAGATTGAGTATTTAGGAAAACAGTTTTATGCTTTAAGGTCTTTTCATTGGTTACATAATGAAGCTGGAGGAGAAGAGAAATAAACTGTGTTATTGTGCTGTTCTATTCTATTAGTTTTGCGTTATGCTGTTAGCGCTGTTTTCCTGTTTTAATAAATTCATTATGATACTATTTATTTCCTATTTAATCCTAGCACTTTGTTTTGATATACAAATTATGAATATATCAACACAGATTAATTAGATAAAAAAATAAAAGATTATTAAAATCTTTTCTATAAAATAGTAAAAATGAGATAAACATCTAAATTAGTAGGGAAGTGAGAACAATATGGCTCTTGAATGATCAGTATTTATTCGATTTAACTTCAGTGGTGGCGATGAATTAAGAAATATTAGGTTTAAACGTTATAAATAGTTAAAAAAGAATATAATATTTAATTAGGTATGGTTAACACAAACCAAATATTTTTTCATCAATGTGTCACTGGAACTATTTCAAAAGTATAACAAATTTAATGGCTACATCATAAAGTGAAAAATTAATAATCCTTGGGAATCGTAAATTTTAGTTTAATCTTGAAAATCTATATCAAAATTCTTAAGACTGCCAAAAATAATAATATTTTGTTGGAAATCGTTGTGCAACACCAAACATTCATCGCGGTCCATCTTCAGAATTATCTGTAATCTGTCGGATTGCTTGGTGCGCTTCCCCAATATCTTTCGGTGCAGGTGGTATAAAAGGCAAACGATTAATTCTTAATTTCTTCGAATGCAAAATATGTCCGTTGTTGTCTGGTGTTCTTTGAAAGAAATTGAAATCTCCTATTGACAATTTTTGATGGATTCTCCGATAAGTCCTCTTGAGCTTCCTCTTGCAGGAGTTGCTGATGACATGACGGCTTAGTTTTTGGAGGTCGTTTGCGTGATTGTGTTCCACGTATATTTTTCGTAGGTAAAGTAATTATAGAAGTGTACAAACATACTTTTGTAAACGGTTTCTAAACTCTGCTTTAGATTTAAAATTTTAATAATTTTTTACATATTTTTACCTTTTCATAATGTACCACAAATCCGGTTGGTATAGCCTGTCCAAGCCATATGTCCTTTAATAGAATATTGTTTTTATTTTCTATTTTTTACTACTTTACTTTACTTTTTTACAAACATACTTTTGTAAACGGTTTCTAAACTCTGCTTTAGATTTAAAATTTTAATAATTTTTTACATATTTTTACCTTTTCATAATGTACCACAAATCCGGTTGGTATAGCCTGTCCAAGCCATATGTCCTTTAATAGAATATTGTTTTTATTTTCTATTTTTTCAACACAGTTAATCCATTAAAGAATGGACTTAGTAGGTAGTTCACTAAGGAGATCAATACGATATCTGTCATGTGTTATGATAATAACTTTATCAATATCTGATATGTCTCATACGATATTTATTTATTTTCTTTGAATATTTTACCTGAATGTCTATGTCTATTTAGCGATATTTATGATTTTAGTATTTTTGAATAAAGTTCATAGGTATATAGTGAATTTTACCTTTGATTTTAATGATATTTGTATTGTTTCCCTTTGATTTGTGTATATCTTATTTTTGTTTTTTTGTGCTTCAAACATTTAAAAACAGTGGCGCACTTTCTTTTTTGAAGAGCTGTTTTCTTCCTTAATTTCTTTTTCTTGTTGTTTAATATATTTTCTTCCAAACATTTTTACCTCTAAAATCGACTCCCCTTATAATCTATCCGGTCTGAGCAACGCTCCTTCGATCCTATTGTGTACCGGTGTTCTAAGATTTATATTTCTAAGGTCTAAGAGATAATCAAACAACGGAGCTGAACAGGAGAATAGGACTGGCATGGGCGGCTTACGAAAAACTGAGAGAAGTCTTTAGATCAGATATTCCCATGTGCTTAAAAAGGAAGGTCCTTGATCAATGTGTACTCCCAGTTCTAACGTATGGAGCAGAAACATTGACTCTTACCAGAAAAATAATCAGTAAAATACAAGTCTCACAGAGAGCGATGGAGAGGTCAATTCTGAATATATCCCTCAGAGACAGAGTATCAAATACAATAATTAGGAGAAAAACTGTAATTACTGACACAGTTCAAAGGATTACAACATTGAAATGGAACTGGGCGGGGCATGTTGCCAGATTAAAAAATGGAAGGTGGAAGAAAAAAATTCTGGAATGGAGAATTAGACACGATGCTTATCGTAATCGAGGACGTCCTCCAACAAGGTGGTCAGATGACATCAAGCGCAATCAGCACGACTGGATTCAGGGTGCTCAAGATAGAATGCATTGGAATTATTTACGGGAGGCCTATGTCCAGCAGTGGACTCAAAACGGCTGTTGATGATGATGATGTTCTAAGATTAATTCATTTTAATCTAGATCACTAGGTATGTTGCAGTGAAGAATTGCTTTATTTAACTATAAAAAATTGATCCACTTATTAGACCTAGAAAAAAAAATGTTTGGTTCTACCAATTTGTATTTTTATCGAAAAAGATGCTACAGAAAAGTAGATCTATTCATTTCTAAACTAAGTTTAATGAACAATATTGTCATACATTTGTGTTTAGATTTAAACCCTAACATGATGCAGGATGTTTTACTGTAGCCTTCATAATGATCAGTTCACTATCCATGTTGAAGAAACAAGAGCAAATAAGGAGAAATTTTTCTTTTCATATACTTGGAGATAGGTATTAAGTATCAATAGAATTTAGAGGAATTTCCAAATACCAGCTAACTTTTGCCTTTAATATATCTGGATTTGGGTTATTCTTTCTTTACCTGCCACGGGGTGCAAGTAGGCCAGTGATCAGTTTGAAAATCTCACCTGGTCTATTTTAAAATTCTGGTTTTATTGTGGTGATTAATATGTGCTATCTACGAGTGCATTTTTGCTAATTGGTAATGATTTTACTTGTACCCGGATTTGGCTAATTCACTGATGCAGCTGGGTTTGAGTATAAGCTGATACTTATTAAATGAGTTAGAAAGGTGTATATGGGTTTGAAGTCGACCTTCGTGATCCTTTGTAAATTTCTTTATTTTTTCTTTAATTGTTTTCATCTGGAGTTCCCGATGTCGGTTTTGTTAGACATATATCACGGAGTGTTGATTATATTGTTTGATGTTCGATTTTGGGCTCTTAGGAGGGAAGCAGTGGTTTTCTTACTATTACAGCTCTATATTTATAGATCATACTGGTTAAATTAGTGAGCTGTTTTCCTTTCTATTGGTACTATACGAGCCATCAAGCTTCACATTGTAGCTTGATGGCTGCATTTATGAGGTTTGCGAGCTTTACGTTGGTCTTTACATAGGTAATTTCTGTAGTGTTTTTTCTGTTGTTAAGTCCAATCTAGGAGCCTTTTTAGACTTAATATTATTTTTGATCACCTGTTGTCGAACTGGCGGGATCTGTTGTACTGGTCTGTTTATTTTTTTATAGCAAATATTCAGAAGTTTAGCTATCTGTTAGATCGTTTACATATTGATTTATTAATTAGTTTTTAATTTTATTAACTTTTTATCTTTACATGATGTTACTCAATAGGTAAATTCATCTTTTGGTATTTTCGTTTTTTGCAATGTTTTACTAGTTTTTCTTTTTCTTTGCATTAAAGTAAAACTATCTATTAACGGTCTATATAATTCTATAAACTTAATACTACGGCGCGTGTTTATCCTAGCCAGAAATTTGTTAGACTATTTTTTATGTATAAATGGTTCGGGTGACATGTTCTAGCTTTTGTTTTAGTCAGTTTGATTTAATCAAGGAACGAAATCAGTTCCAGAGAGGTCGTCACTCCTAAATTTTTTAGGTAAGCATTGAGAAATTCTTTGGTCACAATATTTGCTTGCTAATTATTACACAAAATTTTTCACCTAGAGGCAGCAGTTTGTTCATTAGAAATGGTTAATAGTTGTATTTGTTATAAAACACTTTAGTTTTTAAGCCAAAACAAGGTAGAATTTACAAAAAGAGATTAGACCGGTAGGTATTAGGGCACAGTTTTAGTAACTTATCTAATTTCGGTCCAATGGGTCATAATAACGAATGTTTGTGGTTTTTTTCAATTCAACTTTTTGGTATTTAATATAAAAAAGTATCAAATAAAAGTAATATATTCTTTTAAAAAAATATTAACAAAAACGTACTATCAAATTCCGTCCCATACTTTTTTTCTATAAAAGCAAAAAAGGAAGTTTCATAGTTACAACTATGAAAGTCATGTGGTTATTTCTAATAGTAGAAAATTGAAAATATTTCGAATTTGATACCAAAAAAAAAAAATTTTGTAACTTACTCAAGTTAAAATATATAATATGACAATTAATTAATTACATAAAAACATTAAAATAATTTTATTTTATTCTATGTGGTATTAGATTTTATTATATTTCACATGTGCTCTAATTTCGGCCTAACCCAAATTAAGCCTGATATGGTATCTACAAAGAAACACTCAATTATTCACATTTAATTTTTTTTCTAGAATCATGGCCAGAACTAAAAATCCTAAGCCAATGCAAAGAAAAAAATATTTACAAGATCTGCTGGATCGGACCCTAAATGACATGAAAACTAGCATGTCTGCCTATATAGCATCCAAGATATATTGTATACCAAAAAGTACATTAAAAGATAAAAGAATGCAAAAGTAAGTGTCCGAAAATATTGACAATCAGTTTTAACTAGTGATGAGAAAAAACTAATCGTAAAATAGATATTGTTTTTGGCTGTCGCGAGTTTTCGTGTGACACGCGATCAGCTTATTAACACCGTAGCAGTGCTAAATAAAAATCTAAAGTGAGCCAATCCATTTAAGAATGAAATTTCTGGATATAGATGGAACTAACATTTTCTAATCCAGCATCCGGAAGTAAGAACTCGTGTATCGCAAAATCTGACAGCTAGCCGTTCCTTCGTTACAGAGGAAGGATAAGAAATTTGTTCAAGAAAGTATATGTTTATTTTAGTCAAAATGGCATGACATATGTGTTTAAAGATCCAAGCCGAATATATATTTGACTGCAACGAGACAACCTTTTTCATGGCTTCACATTACAAACAAGTTTTAGTTAAAAAAGGGTCTAAAACTGTATATAATAGAACTGCTAACGTCGAAAGAGAATGTCTGACCGTATTAGCAACCATATCCGCTAGTGGAGATATCCCACCACCAATGGTTTTTGATTCCCTATACAAGGCTACCAAAACATTTAGTTCCAACTATGCCAATAGGTTGGGGTATCGGATACAATGAAAGTAGATGGATGAATACAGAAACGTTTTATGAGTATTTCGCAAACTATTTTAATAAATGGTTGACCGAAAATGGAATTGTTTTGGTAGCACTGGTTAGAAATTCCATACATATCATGCAGCCGCTTGATGTTGCTATATTCCGATCTATCACAGCTACATGCAGCAAAATAAATCATGATTTCTGAACTTATTTTGAAAATCAATCTACCATAAATTCTGCTGAATACTATTTTGTCACTCCTCCAAATTTTCCAACGCCATTTAAAATGCATTTTATTTTGCAAGTACCAGAGAAGAGTAAAAGCTGAAAAAAAAATGAAAAGAAAGCAAGGAAGAAACAAAAACTTAAAGAAAAAGAAAAAAAGCATCTAACATCACGAAGAAAAATGCAGAATCTAATGGCAAGAGAACAGAAAAAATTAAAATTTTCATAAGCTATGAAATTAAACCTTAACATAGAAAATGAAGAAAAACAAAGAGGAGAAATAGATAGAGCAAATAAAAAAAAACAAAGTTTTAAACAAAAATGTTCGTTCTGGGAGAAAAACAGGTGAAAGAACTAGAAAACTGAAAGCTAATTATTCTATGGATTTAAAGGGTGGGCGACTACGAACTAGGTGACTACGTCATTGTAGTTTGCGAGAAGAAACATTTTCTAGGAGTAGCAGAAGAACACCATTAATCAAATTACACCAGTAAATCACCATTAGGCCGGATTTACCACTAATTTTTCAACATAGGCCGAAATTAAATTTTTTTGTATTTTAGTGAAAATATTTTTTTTTTTTGGTGGATAAAAACACATTTTTCATTGTTTTATTAATTATTTTGATAAAGAAAACATCAAGCTATCAAATATATTTTAAATCCATTTTTTATATTATTTCGTTTTCTTAATAGTTACGTCTAAGCCTCCTTAGCCTCCATGTTGAACTTATGTAAATTATGAAGTATCCTCTGAAAGTCGTTGTCACGCTCCCCTATTAGGACTGCTTAATTTGCAATTTATTTTTTATTTTTACTTATTTTTCATAATATCCAATATGAAATTGAATATTATACTTCACTAAGTAGTACATCTTTAATATCTGATAGTTACATATTGTCAAATGCCTTTTCTAAATTTACGAAGCACATGCAGGCTGGTATACTATATGGATTTCACAATTATTTTCCTAATTAGAGATTTATTTCTCATAATTACTGAAGTTGTCATTTCACATTTCTTAAACAGTGGGATCAAAATACTCGTTCTCAATTCTTCAAATATTTGTCCCAATCTTATGATTTTATTAAACATATTTTTTAACTATTAGTAGTTAACTATTAATGAAAATATTAAACAAGTAATTTCTAAATTGAATTAAAAAAATCCCTGTATAAACTTTTTTTACAGTAGTATTAAGAAGTTGTTAACAGTAAATCCTTTTGATATAATTCATGGGCATTGCACATTTTACGCGGAAATGTTTGTCGAGCAGTTTAGTTTTAGAGTTTAGATATTTATTGAATCTCTCACAGCCTATACTTGGGTTTTTGACTATTTGGAGAAACTGCTACCTTACTTAAGCGATACTGCCAAACTGGTTGCAAATTAATGTTACCCTAATAAGTTTGTCATAGTAGTACTTGTGATTGGAAAGAGTTTGTTTGTGTATTGACAGCGAAAATGGAGAGACGTGTTTTAGATATAAATCAAGCACTTTATTTGAACGCTTATTTTACTTCTGAAAAAGCCAGTGGAGGTCCTTTGCGACTAGTTAAATTTGTATATAAACGTGTGTGTGATGTATTGTGTATTAGTAAGGCAAAACTCATGTCAGATCTGAAAAACGGAAAATGTAAAAATAGTGATGTAGAGGTCGCACAATATAAACCTAGACCACATCATACGACTACAATCTTCCTGAGGTAAATTCGTAAATTCCTAAAATTCGAGATATTATATATAAAACGCGTGAAAAGAAACAACCTGTTCCTATAGAGCCGGTATTAAAAAAGTTTAAAGACAGAAATACATTTAAAATTTCCAAGGTAAATCTCTGGAAAGTTTTAAAACCGATTGGATTTTGGTTCAAAATTGAAGACAATAGAAAAGTCCTATGTGAGAAAGCCAGAGTCGTTTATAAAAAAATAAAAAAAAATCAAGTTTTTAGGAAATTATAATAATTTTTAAAAAGAACACGCTTAATTTGTTTATTTAGACGAAACTTGGATTTTTACTAAAGGTGGAATAAAACCGATTTGGCAGGACGAGAGTATAAAATCCGTAAAATATACCGATACTAATGGAAAAGAGACATATTATATTGAATGAGGGTGGAAAACATGATTTTATTTATAGAGCGGATCTTGTGTTTTCGTCAAAATAAAAATCGGCTGATTATCACTATAACATAAATACGGAGGTGCTTGTGGAATGGTTAAAAGAAAAACTGCTTCCAAGTTTACCCGAACCATCTGTTATAGTTTTGGGTAATGCCTCATACTATTTGAAAATTTTAAATAAGCAATTAACAATTTTCAGGACAGTACATGAAATACAAGAATGTTTAACGAATGAAAATATTTCATTTCTTCAGATTGTAGCAGATGGAGTTGACCAAAATGAATGAAAAACCAAAAATATTTATAATAGACGAGATTACATAGTTTTGGACATACTTTGTTAAGACTGCCCCCTTAACATTGGTTATGATAATCCCATTGAACATATTTGAGGAATATGCAAAACTTACTACGATAACTGTATTAGATGTAACGGTAAAAGTAATGCAGCTATTTTAGAAACAAGGCAGGAAGCATTAAACACTGATACTACTGCAATTTGGGAAAAAAGTTTGCGGAAATATGTAAATTTAGTTGAATAACGCTCGACGCGTGAAAATCGCCTCGGAGCAATTAACCCAGTTTTCATTTACAATACAAATGGATTTTACTCTTGATTACACTTACGGTAATATGTTTATATTAAGAAATATTCTGATTTTGTGTGTGTGCTTGTGTGTTTGTGTGTGTGCAAAGAGTAAAAAACGAGGGAATTCAAGAAATCATCAGCGTTAAACATAGAAAAACAGAGGACATCAGAATCAACCAACTAAGCTGGTGCGGGCAAGTACAAAGAATGGATGACACTATAATCCCAAAAAAGTATTTCACTGCACATCGCAGGGAAGATGAAAGAAGTTCAGACTTCAGAAGAGAGATTAAGTTAAAGTGAAGGAGTCAACAAGGATATAAAAGCGAGAGGCATAGAAGAATACCTTCTGAATGACCGAAACCAATTAAAACTGGAAATCAGAAAACGGCGAACAACGTTATAAACTGATTGTTGTATGTATGTATTTTTTACCCTCGTTCCAACTGATTTTGCTAGGACAGTGGCTTTAGTTGATGCTAGTTACAGTCAACGTCATATCGCTAGTATACTCGATGTACAAAGAACTACGGTACAAGATGCCATCAGAAGATTTCGGGAGACAGGATCGTACAACCGCAGGCCAGGTCAAGGCCGAAAACGATGCACTGCAGTTCGAGATAACCGCTTCATTGTCACTAAAGTATTGAGAATTTGCTTTTGCACCGCTCCTGAAGCTCGTAGGTCTCTTCTTGAGGTGAGAAACGTTAGTGTGAGTAGACAAACGATTAACCACAACTGCTCCCACAACACCATAGGGCTAGACTTCATTTTGCGCGAGAATATGCTAACTGAACTATGGCGGAATGGAAGAATATACTGTTCTCAGATGAGAGCAGAATAGCCCTAAAAGGTCAAGATGGACTCCAACGTGTCTATAGGCGTCAAAATGAAAGGTTTGCTGCATGCGCTATAACCGAAACAGTGACTTACCGAGGAGGGTCAATAATGATTTGGAGAAGTATTTCTTACGAAGCGCATACTGATCTTGTTGTGTTCGGTAGAGGTAGCGTGAATGCCCAAGTATACGTGCAAGAAGTTCTCCAAGACCATGTCATGCCTTTTGCACCATTCATTGGTGATAACTTCAGACTAATGCATGACAAATTCACGTTGCCATACAGCAAGATCTACCCGTGAGTACCTTAATGAGGTCGGGATTCAAGTTCTACCATGGCCAGCACAGAGTCCCGATCTTAACCCAATTGAGCTATCTGGGATAACCTCAAAAGACGGGTAAGAGCAAGAGTACCAGCCCCTGCATCCTTTGAAGAGCTGAAGACAGCTGCGGTAGATGAGTGGCACAATATCCCCCAATCTGATATCCAGGATATCATAAATGGATTGCCAAACTGGCTCCAAGAAGTCCTAAGGGCTAGAGGCGGCAACACCCATTATTGATACCCAAATTTTTTTTTCAATTCGACTTTGATTTCCAAAATATTGTTAATTTGAATTTTATTTGAAGATTTTATTCATTGGATTTTTACTGTAACAAATAACTTTTTTTCAAAAAGATTATTTTTTCTCTTCCGCGGAGATAAAAATTGATAAAAAACATGTCTAGTTGTTAAAGCACCTAACTTTTGTATTATCCAACATAAGCCAATCAATCCAAAAACAAAATGTTGAGAAAGCATGAGGCTATAGTTACGATTTAATTTAAGTATTCTACAAATGCTAGAATATTCCACAGGGTGATGCAAACATTAAGAAAAAAACAGTTTGATTCGTACAGCCGGTATACAATGAAAATTTACCTGTTTAGCAACAATATTATTATAGAGATATTGTCAAGGAATAAGGCTATAACATATTAAAAAAATCACTTAAATCGGACAACAGGTTTAGGAGATATAAGAAATCAAAAATTACCCGTTTTTAAGGTGGCCGGTTAATTTTGGCCCAGAGTGTATAGTATAATAAAATTTCTTTAATATATTTTTTGATACATTTATGTAGCTTCCAGAAAAGTGTCTCACTAATTTTATTGTATACCATACTATGTTAAAGAATGTAGCTCTTTGTTATTCTTTTGTAATTCAAATAACTAAAATTACAATCATTAATTAACCTACGCCAATGTATACATTTGCACCTTTTTGGCTGGCTCAGCACCACCGGCTAATGCCGCATTTGAGGGAACAACGCAGCGCTGCCAACATAATAATTTAACCAGTAAATAGGGGAGAATGAGATAAGCACTAAAGATAAGACACCACTTTCTCTCTCACCTTCAACGGCAACCACTGGGAAAATGACCATTTAGGATATCCTGCACAGATAACGAAAATATTCGTGTCCAAGCACCATAAAACCTAAACAAAGCTTTTAATTTTAATTAGCATATGCACTGATACAACAAATTAGACTTTTCGATTGTGATGTTTGTTAAATGTTTGTTTAAACTCTTCTAAATTTAAATATGTCTCATATAATTGTTATTTAAAACGTATTTTAGACTATTTCGGCGTTTTCTAGTGGCGTATATAAAAAAAAAATTACTGATGTTTTTTCTTTCGATAAAAAATATTATTTTTTAAATAATGCATCCATTGTAGGTCAACAAACACTAGTACTCAAAATTATCACGAAATGAGGAAAAAAATCTTTTATTGCCAGTCAATATTTCAGGTTTAGAGATTATCTTCGCTGGGAACTAAATAGGGCCATTTGGCTACTAATTACAAATACAATTAATCGATTTAGACCATAGAGGTAAAATATTTGAGGACGTGCGTTATTCTGATGGAAAAACACTTTCACCGATTTATACTCTACAAGCTAAGGCTAACTCTAGGGCTAAATTATTGAGATCTACCACAATTATGTGTTAGATTTTTTAGGCCTTATCTTTTGTCTTTTTTGACGATACAAAGATTTAGTGGTTCTATTGTGAAGATGTTTCATTGTCATTCAGGTTTTTGTCAGGACTCTGTCTGTTTCTCAATGTGCCTTCAGTAAGTTGTTTCATCGTTTTCGTGGTTTTTCTACTGATCGTCTTACTATTGGGGAACCCTCTCTTGCCTTTACTGCTCTAATTGTTTTTATTGGGCTTATATGATCATTCCATTCTACTCTTCTATTTCTTATCCAGTCCTCGATGTTCTACACCTTGTTATCAATTACTATCAATTGTTTTACTATAAATTTTTCTAACTGTTTTCATCTCTGCTGTTTTTAACATTATTTTTGTCCTCTCTGTGTCAGGTAATGTTCCTGCCGCGTATGTCATTGTTGGTCTGATGACTGTTTTGTAAATATTGCATTTCTTTCCCAAAATTTTTATTTCTCCATATTGTTTTATTCAGGCAACCTACAGCCCTGTTTGTAATTTTTTTTTTTTTTTTTTTTTTTATTTTTATTTTAAATTAAAGTGTCTCGGCAACTATGGGCCATTGACACTGGTACAAGTTTATTACAATATGTTTATGTTTACATACATATACAATCTGTTTATACAGGGTGGTCCTTAAGTAATTGTACAAAAAGAAACAGTAGATTCTACACTTTAAAATATTACGATTTAAGCCAAATTGCTTTAATAAAATGTTGATATTAAGAAAAATACAGCGTGTTAAAGTTCAAAATTAAAATTTAATTTTTCGCTATAACTTTTATGTTTGTAAACATTTATGTATGAAAATTTACAACTGGATACTTTTAAATATGAGGAATTATAATTTGATGCACACTTTGATGTAACTGATAGAGGGCGCCACTTATGCCACATATGTGGTATAAATTTGCACTTAACTTTTTTGCTCTTTAGGTTACTTGTATTTGGGATAAAAAATATTAAAGATACATTATTTTAACAAAAAAAAGGTATACTTGTTAATAACTTCGAAACTCAACAGTTTTCGAGATAATCGCATTTTAAAAATCAGCTGCATAATTCTGATCTAAGGCAATTACTCCAGGCAACGAAGAAAAAATAGACAAAAACATTAATACTTCTGAATTTTGGTATAAAATACCTTTAACTAAAGTAAATAGTTAACGAAATATTAAATAAAATAAATATATCAGCAGGATAATTAATAATAGGATTTGACAAAATAAGAGAATAATATCAAAACATTTTGTTTACAAACCAAATTAAAAAATAGTTAAACTAAATAACACAACTTTTTGTCAAAGTAAGTGTTCGATATATCCACCATTTTCTTTAATTCATTTATCAATATGTTCCATAAAAGATCGTCTCATATTAAATAGCATCATTGGTTCTAAAGAAACTGCTGCAGTAATTATTTCTTCCCATAGTTGGTAGCTAATTTTTATGGGATTATTATAGACACGTTGTTTTAATGCGCCCCATACACCAAAATCAAGCAGATTAAATTCGGGGCTACGTGGTGGCTATAATGTATAATGGATGAATATATCGATGATATTACTTATTTATATGATTACGTTACAGCTTACGAGTAACTATAATTACATCTCGAACAAATGGACTATTGTGATTTACTAACAAACTAATAGTATGCTGAACTAAATTGCCTGTGTGTTTACTATATTTATAAGAATATCGGTTATTAGGACAACGATGATGTTTTTGTAAAAATGCTGAGTCTTTCAGGTTAGATTTATAGCAAAAGTATTATGAAACAGGACACATATGTGTTATTCTATACCTGTGCTATAATACCTGTGCTCTAGTTTCTATTTGTCCTAATAAAAATGGATAAACAATTTACCCAATTAATAATAAGTATTCTTTTCGGATTTTTTATGAATTAAATAATTATATCAATATCTCACCACATTGCCAAGAAATATGACTATCACGACCAATCCAACGAAAAGATGTATTTAAGTATGTTCTATCTGCCTTCCCTCTAGAATGTGGTTGTGTACCATCTTGCATAAACCACATATTTTGGGTTTTTAGCATTTTACAATAGAGAAAAAGTAATACAAGGCCATTATAGAAACTTAAAAAGCGATAGCAAAGGGAAATTGTAAAAATGATGACGGCCAACGTCTGAATACGGACACGGCACCTAAAGAAGATTAAATATATTTTCTTCAATAAGACATTTAGCACATATAACAAAGCATTTTGTGATATTACATTATCATCTTTGAGTTGTTTTAATAAGAATAAACTATGAATTATGCTTATCTACAGGTATTCAGTGCTTTACCGCAAAAATATCAAACTAAGAATTATTGTGCAGCTGACTTATAAAATGCATTTATCTCGAAAACGGTTAAATTTTCAGGTTACTAACAAGTATACCTTTTCTTTGTAAAAATAATGTATCTTTAATATTTTTTAACACAAATAGAGCTAACTTAAAGAGCAAAAAAGTTAAGCGCAAAATTATGCCACACATGTGGCATATGTGGCGCCCTCTATTAGTTACATTAAAGTAAGTATAAAATTATAATTAATCCTACTCAAAAGCATCCAACTGTAAATTTTTGTCCAAAAATATTTACAAACGTAAAAGTTATAGCGAAAAACAAAATTTTAAATTTCCACTTTAACATCCTGTATCTTTCTTAATATCAACATTTTATTAAAGCAAGTTGGCTTAAATCGTAATATTTTAAAGTGCAGAATCTACGGTTTCTGTTTGTACAATTACTTAAGGACCACCCTGTATATACAAGTTAGCATACATTAATAACATCTTAATATAATTTTATTACACTAAGTAGTAAAGGTGACAGTTTTTTAGGAAACGAATTATGGCACTGTACATGTTTGTAGAACCAAGTAGATCACTTAAATTATTTTGAAAGTTGTAGTAGTCTCTTTGAGGTTTGTAGTGGACGCATTCTAGTAATATGTGCTGGACGGTTAAGGACTCATTACAATGTTCACAGCGAGGATGGTTTTCAGACGACATCAGATATCCATGAGTAAGACGAGTGTGACCTATTCTGAGCCTTCTGATAATAATATTGTCTTTTCTGCTCATTTGTGGCATGGTGATGGAGGTAACAGTTGGTTGAATTGTGCGTAGTTTAGTATTTTGCACATTCCAGTGTGTTTGCCAAGTGCTTAGTACGTTGTTCTTGATACTGGCCTTTAGGTCTTGGTGAAGTTGTATGTTTTCCATATTTTCTAAGGAGCAGGCCAGTTTTGCTGCATGATCAGCGTTCTCATTTCCATTGATACCAACATGGGATGGTATCCAGATGATAGTTACTGAAACACTATTCTTTGACTGCTCTTGGCAGATACTGTGGATGCACTGTACAATGGGATGTATGGAGTATATATTTCTGATTGAGTCAATGGCGGAGAGAGAATCGGTGCATATTGCTAATGATTTCTCATTAGCAATGGGCGAGTCTAATGCCTTGAGTATTCCATACAGTTCGGCTGTATGTATACTGCATCTGGGAGAAAGCCGATATGATGCTACTGTTGTATTTGAGGTACTGACAGCACAACCGACGGCCTGTTTTTCTTTGGAGGCATCTGTGTAGAGAATTTTGTCATAACGCTGTGTCTGTATAAGTTCCTTAAATGCTTGCACCAAGAGAGTTCTGGGCGTTTCTTCTTTTTTGTATCGGTTCAAGCTGGTAAGGACAGTAGGTAGCTTTTTGGTCCACGAGGGAATTCTGGACGTAGTAAACGGAGTTGTGAGTTTTAGATCTGTGTCTTTTAGCAAACTTTTTAAAATTTGTGATAGAGAATGTGCTCGAGGGTGACTATTATCTGGGACAGAGTGGGGAGTATTAATTAGTTTAATTACTGGGTTTTTTGGATTAGCAGAAATTCTAGAGAAGTAAGACAGAAGTAAACGCTGCCGTCTTATAAAAAGTGGAGGTTCTGAGGATTTGATATAAAGACTTTCAGAAGGACTTGATTTAAAGGCGCCGAGGCTAATGCGTAAAGAAGTGTTGTGAACTGTATTCAGACTTTTAAGGTGAGTATCGGAAGCAGATATGTAAAGAATGCTTCCGTAATCCAACCTAGAGCGGATCAATGTTCTGTAAATTCTTAAGAGGACTTTCTCTTCTGCCCCCCATTGATGATGAGCTAGAGTTTTTAAGATGTTGATTCTATTTAGGCAGTTTGTTTTTGTATTCTGTATCTGATCTCTCCATGTGAGTCTTTTATCGAATATTACTCCTAGGAATTTGTGTTTATCAACAACTTGAAGAGGAGAGCCATTTAGGTGAAGTAGAGGAGGGTGAGTGTGATGTCTTCTAGAGAAGTTTATAACTTTAGATTTTCCAGATGAAAATTTAACTCCAATTTTAGTAGACCAGTTATGAAGATTGTTAAGAGTGTTTTGGAGTAAAGAGCATGTGCTCCTTGTAACTTTACCTTGGCAATAGAGAACAAGATCATCTGCATATATTGAGTATTTTATTGGAGGGAGAACAAGAGAGTTTATATCGTTAATGCTAAGAAGAAATAGTGTGGGGCTGAGAACTGAGCCTTGGGGTACTCCATTTTGTGAGATATGTGATGTAGATGTTTTCCCGTTTGTAACTACTTTGAAAGATCTCTCTTGTAGGAAATTGTTTGTAAAGGTGATAATATTACCCGTTAAATTGAGTTGCTCAAGTTTTCTAATAATGACAGCTCTGTTTATTGTGTCAAAGGCGCTTTCTAAGTCTAAGGCAACTGTGATGACTTTATTCTTATTTGCTATAGCTTGGGTTATTTCTGTATGGAGAAGTACCAGGTTATCCATCGTACTTCGATTGGGTCTGAATCCCGACTGTGCTGCATCTATAAGATTATTTTCTTCAAGAAACCAAAGCAAACGTTTATTTATCATCTTTTCTAGTAGTTTGCACATTGTGCATGTTAGTGAGATTGGCCTGTAGGCACTGGCAAAGTTAGAAGATGAGTCATTTTTCTTGATCGGTATGATAAGCGACTGTCGCCAAAGACTTGGAAAGCTTTGGCTGAACCATATCTTATTGTAGAGCGCAAGTAGCTTCAAGAGGGTTTCTGCCTGTAGATGTTTGAGAAAGATAGACGGGATGTCATCAGGACCTGCAGATGAGTTTTTTATTGATGAGATTGCCAACTTTAACTCTACTTCTGTGAAGGCGAGGTTTATTGGATTGGTTTGAATAGGGTTAGGTGGTGAGTGGTTTGTGGGGTACGAAATGGAGAGTTCAGACTTAGTTTTGTTTTGAAAGTATTTGGCTAGCGTTTCGGTTATTTGGTTATCATTTGTAATGATATTATCTCCATCTGTTATTGCGGATATTTTACGATATGTTTTTAAACCTCTCATTTGTTTAATTTTTGTCCACACTTGAGCGGGAGGGGTATCTGAAGTTATGCTGTTAACGAATTTTTTCCAGGATTCTTTTTTGCTTTCCTTCAGAATTCGTTTGGATTTTGCACGCATTTTCTTAAAATGAATAAGATCTTCGATGCTACGAGTTTTGCGATATCTATTAAGGGCCTTTTTGTATTCTTTTATTGCGAGTTTACAGGAGTCGTTCCACCATGGGACGGCCTTTCTTGAGGGATTTATGGTGCATTTACCTATACATTGGTTGGCCGCAGTTAGAATGCAATTTGTAAATTGCTCTACGGCAGCGTCGATGTTTTCCTTAAAAATAATTTGGTTTGAAAGGTCTTCAAGAGTGTCACTGAATAACCTCCAATTTGCCTGGGCAATTTTCCATTTATTTATAACTTCCGAATTTTCGGGTATATGACTTGAGATTAAAATGGGGTAGTGATTGCTATCATATAAGCTATCTAGTGTTTGCCACTGAAGCAGAGGAGCGGTTCCAGGATCGCAAAAACTTAGATCTATGCAAGAAGAGGTTCCAGACTGGATGTGGAAATATGTGGGGCTCCCTGTATTCAAGAGGTTACTGTTAGAGTTGCTTATGATATCTTCGATGTGTTTACCTCTCCCAAAGGTGCGCTAGGAACCCCATGTTGTGCTGTGAGCGTTAAAGTCCCCAACTAAGATGAAAGGGTTTGGCAGTTGTTTTATGAGGTCGCTTAATTCTGATCTAAATAAGTTGAAGTTTGGAGGAATGTATATAGAACAAATAACTATCTTGTTGGGACACCATGCGGTTATCGCAATCGCTTCTAGGCTTGTGTGTAAGTCAAACTCTTGATGGAAGATATCGTTGGAAACAAAAATAGATGAACCGCCACTTGCTCGTAGGTGTGTGGGTCTTAGGAAGTTGTAGCTAGTGTAATTTTTTAGGTAGGGGTTGTGATCTTTGGTGAAATTGGTTTCTTGAAGACAGATAAACTTGGGCGAGCAGTCCGATATAAGTTTTTGTAAATATTCTAGCCTGGGGTAAAAGCCATCGCAGTTCCATTGAATTAGACTTAGCATAGTGTTAGTATTAATAGGAGCTGAATTGAGAGGATTGGGATGGTTGTGAGCTGTCAGAATTGTAGTTATCTTCGTTAGAATCGATGGAAAGATTTGAACTGGGCGTACTTTCGGGTTCATCTGGATCAGTGCCTAAGGCTTTTATCAGTTTTTTAGTTAGACGGGTTAGCCTGTTTTTGATAGACCTCTCCTGACAAGTTGGGTATAATGCTTGAATGTTAGAAATTAACCCTGATACATTTTCTGTAAACTTAAGAGCTTCAGCGTAGGGGTCACTACAGCCGAAAGTGTTTTCGACAAAGGCTATCAAGTTTTCTAGAGGAATAACAAGTGATTCTGAGGTTTGCTTAAAGGATTCTTTGATAGCGTCTTTTGTTAAATCGGAAAGGTAACGTTCTGATGGTGAACTTGTTCTGGGTTTCTTTTTTGGTTTCTTAATGTCTCTACTAGGGGGAGGCATAATGTTGTCCTCGGACGGATTTGCGACCGAGATGTTATCGGGAATATCAGTCTGCTCACTTGTACTCTCGATTTCAGAGTGGCCACGTTTATGTGTGGGCGTTTTAGTCATTATGGAATTGTTTGGTTCTGAATCAGACATATGTGGTGATGTTGCGGGTTGTATAGAAGACTGTGGTTGTAAGGGATCTATTATCTGGGTTGATATTAACGGCTGAGGCTGGGATGTTATATAATTAGGTGGAGGATTGGGACAATTTGAGGTAATATGCCCTGACTTCTTGCATATGTAGCATTCCATTTTGTCTGTGGACAAAAATATTTTGTTTTCATTACCTTCGAATGGGATAACTAATGAAGTTTGCAGATTGAAATTGTCATCAGAGGTAAAAACATATACTTGCCTTCTAAAGCTCATGATGTGCGAATATTCATCGCCGGGGATACCTGCTCTTAAAAATGAGACGGGGGAGGCCAGTTGGAGCCCAAGTTCTTTTATAGCATTTTCTGCAAGGTCGTGTGGTATACATGGAGATATATTGGATATTATTATTCTTTTTGTGGGAGAGACTAGCCTGCGAACATTCATCACAGAGTTTCCTACTGTCAAAGTCGGATGGGATTTTAGAAGTTTGTCGACGAGTTCTGAATTAGTTAAATATAAACAAATTCTGTTATTAGATATTCTGGATGCGAATAGGATTTGTTTGGGACCAATAGCGTCACCTACTGCCTTGACGTAATCGAACAATTTTAGATTTTCATCGGCATGCAGTACTATGGCTTGATCCCTCTTTGGAAAAGTTGATCTGGTAGTTGATTTGGTTGCAGTTGCATATGAGGAAGTTGAAGTAGAATTATGCTGAATATTTTGTGACATCTTGACAAGTTGTGAACTGTAAGGATCTGATGTGAGAACTGTATTTGTTATCGGTACCCTTGTAGTCAAAGGTAGACGAGAAATTTATTTATATGTTAAATTTAGTTAGGTTTTATGTATTTTCTTCCAAAAATACATATTAGGTAGGCCTACGCCACTGGTAGCTGACCCAGTTATTGAAGAAATTACTAATTTGCTAATTAACTAATCGTTCCAAAAAAAACATGCAATTAGCCTTATCGATACATACGGTAAAGTCTGGTCTTACTAGTATTTAAAAGTAGTTGTTTGGTTTCACAAAAACACTAAAACTCGGAGCAAAACACTGATACGATGTTACCTCGTTCAAGTACACACTCGGAATCCCTGTTTGTATTTACATGATCTTTCACTTATGTTATAAGTTTTCGGTAGCTAGATAATGTGATGCCTATATATTTACACTCTTCCATTTCCAATTTACATCTTAGTAAATTTGCTGTTATTTGTTGTTTAAGTTGTTTTTCTTCCATTTGTTATCCTTTTTTAGTTTTTACTTTTTTTATTATTTCATTTATAATCAAGTTGAACAATAAAGAACCCAGGAAATCTCCCTGGGTCCTTATCCTATATCCCAGCTTCAATAGGATAAGTTAGTTCTTCCTCTATTTTTACTTTTATTGTGTTATATTGGTAGATATTTTCGATCATTTTGATTATTCCTATAGGTATCTCTCTTGCGTATAATCAGTGAATAACGTCCTTTAATTTGACCCTGTCAAATGCATTCTTAAGGTCCACAAAACATACATGTAGCGGTTTGTTTTATTTTAATGATTTCTCCAGCACTTTCCTCATTATAGTCGGTGCATGATCTTCCGGCCTAACACCTTGCTGTTCTTGTGCTACTGTTTTTCTAGACTTTGGCAATCATATCCGAGGAAGGAACAGGTTTTGGATACCTATTAGTGGAATTATCATTTGTATTCATATAAAAGCAAAACATGTAGCGAGCCCGTTTTTAATAAATAAGAAGTAAAAAATTAAAAGACAATCTGTCAATAAAAGAGTCGATTCGAAACGATTGTAAAAATTTAAAGGTCATAAATGTCATCCGATTAATAACAACATTGAATCATCAATTTAAATTTTTATAATAATTCTCGTTTTAAAATCATTTCATATAAATACAATTATTATTTTTAAACATATTATTTAGTCTATATATTAATTAAATTTACTATCAAATAATATTTATTTATATCTTTTTATTTATATGTCGTCTGAATTTGGCAGGGTTGTCATAAGTAAATAACGTATGCTTTGTTTATACGTTAACAGGTGGCGTTACTTTAACATTAACCAATATATTGTAGAAAGCAAATATGTAATATGTAGTAATTTTCCAACAATCGACGCTGTTATGCCAGGCATATTTGTGCAGTAGTAATTTTTGCTTATTAAAATTCGACAATGTTGGAAAGTTCCATATGTAAAAGTTTAAAGTTATTATAAATTATTTATGTTTTAATAGAACTACACTAAACAAAATAAACAGCGTGAATAATATAAATATTTACTACAATATGTTAAATTATAACAACAAACATATTTTTTTAATAGATACTCGGAAACTTTTATGGGTTTAGTATACACTCCCACTATTTCTAATAATTTTTCTTTTTTCAATTAAAGAAGTCTGCAATGGAAGTTTATTTAAGCCTTAGATAAGGAAATAGAGAGTACTGGTAACGTTCATTTAATAAACCTTCGAAACGTGAAGCCAGTTTCGATGTGACCGCCATGTTTTGTGACTGTACGTTGCCCAATATTACCTCTCGCGGGTTACCAGTTCTACTGATTTTTCAGTAGATCTACCGATTTCAACTTAAATTTACTGATTTACTGAAACACTATATGGATCTACTAAAAACTATGTAACGATAAAATCATGTTCAAAAAGTGATCATTATGTCAGTGTTCAATTATAAATTAAAAAAAAATCTATTTATTGATATATATTCATTATTCTCAATTTACTGAATAAATAAAATATGACCTGGCAACTTTTTTGGTGCCGGTTGGTGCCAATTTAGGCTTCGGTCAATTCCATCTCTTTCCTTGTTTAAGATTTAAGCTGTTAATAGTGACAGATAGGAATTTTTGGTTTGTAGGTTCCAGCTATGAATATTTCAAAATATTTCCGAGCTCAGCGAATTGGCCTTAATACGTTAGCAGGTAGCGTTAGGAGCAAACATAATAATTTATTGAAATATTTTAATATAATTTAAATTTAATATAATTGAAACATAAATATCAAATAAATAATAAAATTACTTTAATCAATTTCTAAAATTAAAATATCTTAAACAAAATTATCTTAAAGTGATACGTTAAAATTGATATTCTCCTCCCATATGTTAAATACAAACTTTAAAAGCAATACAAATAATTAACAAAGGTATTTCAACTTTTGCAGATTGTTAAAATTAACCTTAGTAAACAAAGACTGAAAGATCTTCCTATAACAAAAACATACGAACTTAGTAACGCGGCGGTAAGCGATGGGCCCATAGCGTACGCAAGTACAAGATGTGAACACACAGTATGTAAAAATTTAAATATATTCAAACATGGTATAGTGATGCAAAAATTTCTTCCTTTGCCCCATTACAATTCTAAATGTGGTGTATTTTTGTATCAAATATAACATAGCATCATAAAATTAAAAATAAAGAAAATTAAAACTAACCCCAAATATTACTAAATAAACTAAATAAAAAAAGTAATATAAATTAACATTTGTTAAAAAAAACAATTAATAGACCCTCAGTTCATCCTCCAATGTAACCTCTAAATAATTTCAAAATAGTTCAAATAAAACATGAATTCCAGAAATACAACTTAAAACACATTTCCTCCCCAGATGTCCATATCATCTACATGCAGCCTGGATAGGGGTCCATAGAAGTGTAGATGGTTCTACAACACCTGGTATCAAAACGGCATCCTTTACCAAAACCCTGTGTCCCATCTCACATAGGGTTTTATTTTGTCCTTCATAGCCCAATTTTTTCTCGTACAATAGGCAATACTCAATACCTAAACGCTTTCTGGTATTTGAATCCGACCAATTCGGTTTTTCCAATCCAATAAAAACTATTCACCACAACAATTCTCAAAAAAATAAATTACCACAACCAATTCTCAAAACTTCAACTCCAAACTGGAATAGAAAATTTCACCAAAAAATGATTTGATCCAAAGAATATTCTTCCTCTAGCCTGAATAGGTCATAAGCGTACAATTTTGTTAACAGCCTTCAAAATGAGCCTGTTCCCCGTCAACTAGCGACGACTTCTCCAAGTAGCGCATATCAAACTAAAAGTTTCTCACCACAAGGAAGACTCGTTCCGGATATCGCACACAAATTATATTAATGTATAAAACACATATGACATGTCCGATTAGAAATAGTTGCCTAAACTCAAAGATTTAACTACAATAGATTTAAGTTATGAGGAAATTACAATGGGAAAAACGGGGTATTAACATAAATGGACAATACTTGAATCACATGAGGTATGCAGACCACATTATATTAATAACAGATAAAACAACAAACAGAAGAATTAATAATTACAATTGCACAAACAACTATAGAACGAGTAAAAGAATATGTATACTTGGGACAACTAATTAAATTAAATAAAGAAAATCAGACCGGAGAAATAAAGAGAAGGATACGGTTGGCTTGGGTGTCCTTCGGAAAACTTTCCTATATACTAAAAAATAGAAAATACCCCCAATATTTAAAAACAAGAAAAAACATTGGTCTTCAACCAATGTATACTTCCTGTTCTCACCTACGGTTCTCAAACTTGGACGTTTACAAAGGAAAACATGGAAAAAAATAGCAAAGACTCAAAGAGCCATGGATAGACAAATGCTGAACATCAGGCTATCAGACAAGAAAAGAAATACTTGGATCAGCAACAAAACAAAAGTGACCGATGTATTAACGCAGATAGCAAAACTTAAGTAGAAGTTCGCTGGACATACCATAAGACAGAAAGACGACAGATGGAATAAGATGATTATACACTGGAGACCATATACTTACAAACAAAAAAGAGGAAGGCCACAAATGAGATGGTCAGATAACTTGAAGAAACACGCAGGCTCGAGGTGGATACAAACTGCCTACAATAGAGAGACGTGGAAGAAGGAAGAGGAGGTCTATGTCCAAAATTGGACAGAAAGGGCTGTATAGATAGATAGATAGATTTAAGTTAACGGAATTAATAGATTTGGTTCATTAACAAACGATCAATAAAAATGGTAACAATCATTAGCGACAATTTTATACTGTCACATGTTTTATACACACCCATGAACAAATCAATAAATTGAAAGGAAAAATACTCTGAAAAGTAAGTTAAATGACAAGTGCAAAGATATTAACTAATGAATAAATTGAAAGGAAAAATACTGTGAAAAGTAAGTTAAATGACAAGTGCAAAGATATTTGAACTTTTCAACTGTTTTAACAGGTTTTACTATCCAATATTATTTTGGATAGTATTGGATATTGGCTTTTGTAATTTGCGACTGCTTATCTTGTTCTATGCTAATGATCATAAGCTTTGGTTTATTAATATGTATTAATTTTTAGACAAAATAATTTTCCTGGTGTGTCGCTATTACTCAGAAGTTATTCCCCTAACTTCCTTCAATTATCAGTCTCTTTGCCATTATCCATATGCGGGGTCGGCTTCCGTAGTTATATTTCTCCATAAGTTTCTATCTTGGGTCATATCAATAATAATACCCTTTACTGATATGTCCTGTCTAAACGTCTCCCCCAGGTCTTTTTTGTTGTCCAACCCTACTACTTTCAGTAACCCGCAGATGAGCAATTCTTCATATTAGGTGATTAACGTCTCTATTCCCAATTTTATTATTTTTTGCCTCTCTACTGATCCATCTAAGCATTCTCATTTCCGCCATATGCAATCGTTGTTCCTTTTTCTTTTTAACTGCCCAACATTCAGTTCAGTACATCATAGCTGATCTTATGGCTATTTAATAGAATTTTTTCTTTAGCTTTTCTGTTTTTGCCATACTAAGTTTTAAACTTTTTTCCTAAAGAGCTTGTCTTCACTGTTCCAGTTTTGTCGCTTTTGCTATTTCCTATTATTACTACATCATCAGCATACATTAAGTATCATGTAATATTACCCTATAGTTTCGCTGTTATTTGATTTAGAACACATGAGAATAAATAAGCGCTAAGTTTTGGTGAAATCCTATCTTCACATAAAATTTATCAGTCTCTATTACACATATCCTCACACTATATCATCTTTTTTATAAAATATTCTATTTGGAGTTGATTTTGTTCACTTTTGTATGTAACAAGTTGAGTTTCTCTCTTAACACAAAGAATGTGTTAACAATAGCCAGCTAGTATCTAGTGCTGTTGCTAATGCATGTCGTCTCCAGCTTTATTTCAAGTTCCAAATCCTAGTCCTCTATGTATTGATTCATATCCTATCTTGGATTGGCCCACATATGCAGTAAAATATTCTCCTATTATAATTTTCTGATCAAATAGAATATCACTTAATATGCCTTCTAATTGATCATAGAAAGGTTTTCTTTCATTATCGCCCAGCCCTGTTTGAGAAGTATACACACACAACATTCAATACTTCTTTATTAGGTACAATATTCACTGAAATTATTCTATCACTCGTTCTTACAACTTTTACTACGTTATCTTCCATTTCACTATCAGTAATTATACCAACTTCATTTCTAGTGATACTTTTCCTTAGATATCACAACTTGTATCCTTCACCTAGTTATTTCGCCCTTTGTCCTTTCCACCTAGACTGTTGAATACAGGCAATTTGTACTCTTTTTCTTGTAAGCGCAGTAACTTACTCCACACTCTTACGTGTAAGACTTCTTCAATGTCATGAACATAATAATTTATATTCTCTATATGTGTTCGGTTTTTTTAAACCTTTTGCTTGGTTTTGAATCGTTGTCTGAGTCTGGAGTATTTCCGTTGCTTCCAATAATTAAAATAATTAATGAAGAATAAATATAAATTGCAATTGGGAAATAATGTAAAGATCGATGCATTAGTAATATATTAAAACAAATAATACACTGCTGCTAGCAGGTTCTAAAAAGAAACAATAGAAAATTTTGACTAAAAGAAAATAACATGAGACGATTAAAAAACTGAAAAGCATGGAAAAAGCTAGTAAGCAAGGTAGGGCTGAACTCAATAGGTTGCGTGTGAGATCAACAGCCTCGTCATCAATGCGTTTTAAAACAGAAATATCACAGTAAAACAAAGTATAGTTATTCTACTAAATCCCATGTACCTACAATGGCGTCCAAATGGAGTAGTTAGTGATACACAAAATATGACGCAGTATCCTGTTGGCGTTACTAACCTCTCTTACTCAATTCCGACTCTCACCTCCACGCGATTAACCCCAGTAACCTGAGCAAACCTGTGAAAGGCACAGTAACCAATCCCAGTGGGAAACACGGTCAGGACTGACAAGAGCAGAAGAAATGGTCCACCAAATTACAGGTAGTTATGTGCTAACAACCTATTTCTGTAAAAACATTATCCTTATGAAAGCTCAGCAGGCCAAAACCCACGAAGAGCTGTAGAGCCCTAATGATAATGTTTTAAATAATTTATCACTGGTGGAATATTTTCCGTCAGTGTGATTTTAAGGTCAGCGTGTATCTTTTTTAAATAATAATAATAAATGTGTTTTAGAGCAGTATGGTCAATTCTCAAATGACTTAGTCTTCTATTGGTAGTGATATTCAAGAAAGTATTTACCTATGGGCAAAATGCGTTTATTTTAGTTCCTGATGGTTCCCAGTAATTTTCTTATAAGTTTTGTAATGTATTTTAATCAAATTTTTAAGGTCAGTATAAGGATTTCACTATTACAGTTCTAGTTATTGTTATACGATTTGAGTTTATTCGGCCTATATTTTGACAGTTGATGTACTTTGTCATTACTTCAGCTTTCAGTATGCTATTGCATCCAAATGAAGATTGTTTACGTTTTTTAATGATTGGATTATTTCTAGTTTTTGTTTTTTATTGATTGTTAAATAAAGTTTTTCAATATATATTGGCCATAATTCTGGTAAAGCATTTAACGAATCTGTAGTGAGAATGCACCTCTTCATTGTACTCGTTATGAAGGAAGTTAAGGCTTTCAAATTGCTGTGATCTCGCCTGTGAGTTTACTACAATCATTAACTATGTTATACTATAAGAATCTTCATAACAATAGTAGGCAGCAGTATGAATTTTGAGGCATCGGTAAACATTTAAAAAAAATCGTACTTCGCAATTTTTGTATGTGTGGTAACAAATATTTTATCTACGTTATCGGAATAATATATAGGTGCTCACAAAGCATTAAAGTAAAATAAAGTTTTTAATTTTAATTAGCATTTAGGCGTTTATCAGAGCTAGTGTTAGTGAGTGTACTCAGGCGATGAGAAGGTTCCTAGCTAATTATAAAGATACTAATTTAAATATATATGGTTATTTATTGTTTTACATCGTAATGTGAACTTTTGTGGCGATACTAAATTTTCTATTTATTTTTCATTTACTGATACATATTCATGGTGACAGCACTGGCGTAAATCGTGTATAATGATACCAATTTCAAGTGTGTTGTGTCTATTAAGCCACCTATTATTTTCCACAATTTAACATATCGTTAGTGGAGTTGATAAGTAAAGTAAATTCATTTTAAAGTAAAAAGGTTTACGGTTATTATACATAAATAGCCGTTAAAAATTATATTTCAACTTTTAGTAAAGTGAGAATTTTATATATAACAAATAAAAAAGAAAAAGAAATCGCAGGTCTTAGTTTGTATTAATCGTATTTTGTCGTTGATCTCGTAATCTTTTAAAGAGTCTTTGGTCGCTTTTCTAGTACTATGTTCTGAATGTTTTGAAATCCTGGAGCACTTGCTTCTTGGAGTTTTCTTAATATTCTTGCTTCTTCTTCTAGGTTTATGCCATTTTCTTCCTCTAATGTAAATTAATTTTTAGTTTTGTGGTTTTGTTTCACCATTTCGATAGTTTGTTTGTATAACAAGTATTGATTTTGTAAAATACACTCTCTTGGGTTTCGTGGTATATTCCTTCGTTTTCTGTGATTGTTGGCAGTTTTTCTTTTGTTCTTTTTTTGATTTTTATCATTCTCTAGATGTGACCATGGTTTTATTCTGCTTTTCTGATGTTGTGCTATCTGCGTCGTTTTAGTAATCCATTCTTCTAGTTTTTTGGTATGCTCTTCTTGTTCTGCTCTCTTCTTTTATTAGTTCTTTTAGTTCTTCTAGTACAATAATACCTCTGTTGTTGGTTTTTTTCCTATGCATGTTATTCTCCATCGCATATTGTATCCTTTTGGCGACTTCTTTAACTCAGCTTTCTACTTTTTCTTTTTATTCTAAATCTCTTGATATTTTTTCCTCTTATCCCATTTAGTTTTTTTCTGATTCTTGACGTTTTCTTTTTTTCATTTCCATCTTTCAACAGATTTTATTCGTGGAAAGTCTGTTCTTGATGTCATCGTTCCAGTGACTGGCTTCTGGTCTGAGCTGATTTCAATTTGTGATAACTTCTTTCCTTACGACTCTTTTGATCATGACTAGGTCTAGAATTGTCTTTTAATCTAGTAGTCTCATTCCGTTATTTGTTAAGGAATATCTAGATTTTTATGATCACAAGCTAGTTGTTTTACTGGTGCCATCCAATGATGATTTTTGATGCTATCCATTTCTCTGATCTGGACATAGTTTCATTGGTAGTAGTTCTCGATTCCTATGAGAAAACTACACCATGATTTTAGCCCACATCCAGCTTATTCGAGCATATACGGTGTTCGGTCTCTGTCGATTTTATTCTCTTTCTATAGGCGTTCGCCTACCGTCGAACTCCTCGTGTGTAGATTTTAAATAACAAAGAAGTGGTAGATTTGATGGAATATCATTCAGAACTTTTTATAAATCCTTTAAATTATTTGCGGTTATAACAATTCCATCAGCATAATGTCGTATATATTTTATATACGTTGCCATTATTTTGATCCTTTTTGTTTGGTTTTAAATCTCTCTCGGAATATCTCCTTTACATAGATATTGAATGTTATTTTAAATCACTTCTACTACTCTGACGGCACTGTACTAATATTATCTAAGAGATGTGGTAGGGCAGAACAGACATACAAAACCGGAGAATAAATTTTTATAATGCTAATCTTACAAAACAACATAAGTTACAATCCAATTCACCGAACAGGAAAATCACGTATTGAATAGAAATGAAATTTTCATTTTTAGTAATTAAATTAATAAGCCCCAAGCCGGCCAGTGACCAACACCCTCTCGAATTCAAATACTTTCATTAATATTCTATTTGTATTGTCGTGAGTAGCCGTACGCCCCTGTTCTGTGGGGGTTTAATTCAGACAACTTGAAGCGGTAGTCGCTCATGCTTGACTCCCATAAAAGAGGGCTTAATTTCGACATAATTGTTACTGTGACACCATCTGTTTCCTTTCGTACTTTAGCGGTAATGGTAACAATCAGATTAGGCTCAGGTTGTTGGTACATGCGTTGTTTTCCCCTTATAACTCTTCGAAAATTATTTCTGAGGGGTGCTGATTAATATCGAGCCACATTTGTCACTGTTTCGTTAGTGACAAATGCGTTGTTTAGGTGGATTTTTATTGTCTTCTTGTTTTTTTTTTATATTATATAAACTGCCGGTGCTACTGGTTATAATGTCGTTGGCATAAATCAGCTGCTGTTGGGCTTGGACTTAAGACAAATTACATAGTAAATTGCCGCGCAGCCTATTAAACAATTAGGTGGGTAATAAACAATTAGGTAATAAAAATGGTATTTGAAGATAAGCGTGAACAAAATAAGCATAAATCGAATAGCGATCAAGGCCTAAATATCACAATGGAAGAAATCGAGTATACGAGTACTATTAAAAATTCACAAGATTAAAAGTAGGATCCGACCAAATTCTCGCAAAATTTATAAAATTTTTTGATACCGGGCGGTCTTCAATCAGCTAACGTATTTAGCAAATCAACAAATGATTTAACTCAGTATTTAGTATTCTCTCAAAAACGAATAATGCCAGAAACACAACAACTGAATACAAAACAATAGGTTTCATAAGCCATACCTTGCGATTTATTTATTTATTTAGCGTTTGGCTATTTAATACATATCATGTTACAATTTAACATTATCATCTAATATTTATTTGACGATGGCGAGTTTATTATGAAAGCTACATACAATACCTAGCTTACAAAACATCGTTTTATACAAACCATAATTTCTTTACCATTTTAAGAGGTTTTAGAAGATTATAGCTTCGCTTATGCGCTTACAATAAAACTATTATGACATAAGAGCTTCATAGTCGACTTAATACCAGGCAATCGCTATTTAGTCTTAATTAATCTTTCTCTATTACGTAAAAAGTATTTAAAACACTTTCCTTGTTAGTCGTAATTGCTACCAGAACTTCCATTGTGTTATTATTATAAAATTACGTTTCTCACTAATATTATTATTAGGATTCATCGTTTTCGTCGCTTCCTATGAGATTTTACGATAATGGATTTAATGGTCTATTTATTATTTTGGTGAGGCACGAAAATTCTTTAAAAGTGATGGCATTTTTAGTTAAAGGGGTATACTAAAACAACTTTTTTAAATAAAATCGACATCTTCTTTAACTTTAATCTCGTTTTGTAGCATCTTATCGAATTTTGCATTTAAATTGTAGCATTTATAAGACAGTCCTATATGCGCAATCGTCTCTTTATTTTTTCCATCTTCAGGTAATCCGTCAAATTTCCACATCTCTTTTCGCCTTTTATTTCTTTTTGTACTTCTGCATATTTTTTGTCTTAATGTCATTTTTGAGATATTCCAACTTATTTGACCATCATTTTTACTGTTATTCAACTTTTTTTCATCGTTTGTTTAACATTTTATGTTTTTATTACTTTCAGATAATTTACATATTTTTTAATGGTTTTGTTAATCTTTCTGTCATCTATGTAGCTCGAATTCGTTCGGAGAAATATTCCAATGAGATTTTTTTACATGTTCACTTTCATGAGATACTTCAAAATAAAATTTAAGAGGCCCAGGCGAAAAGTTGTCCAATTTTTTTTTTAACAATTTTTTTTAAAAAATTGTAAAAATGAATTTTTTTGGTCTGCTCAATTTTTTATTTTTTATTTTTTGGATCATTCTGAACAAGATAGGCCTGTTGTAATTTTTCTGTAAACTTAATCGTTTTTACGATTTTGCAAGGCTCACAAACTCAACTAAACAATATTACTTTTAAATTCAACAACCACCTAAATTTAAGTTTAAACCTTGTTCTATTATTTTCTTATAATTAGTGCGCGGTTCATTAAGTTGATTTTTTCAGGTTTTTTAGATCATTATGAACAAATAAGATCTGTTTTAAGTTTTTTCTAATATTGACCGTTTTTGAGTAATAAATAATTTAAATTGAAAAAACATGAAATCACGATTTTTAAGGCTTAAAACCACAAGTAAAAAATATTATTTTTGAAATCTTTAAGTGCCTAAATCTGTCAGGCCATGGAGCTGGGGTATCTACATTGTATAAATGACGTGTACCCTATCCTCCATGCTATGGCATGCTGGACGAGCCATACAGTCTGTAGTCAACACCCCGAGGTGTGGGCGGGAACACAAATTGTATCAATACTCATACGCTTATGATACGCACCTGGCGGATCATAAGGGCCTTCACATTTTACTCTGTTTCAACTTGTCTTGAGTAAAATGTCTTTAATCTTTCCTATCAGCCTCTCTTGGCTAACTCTCGTTTTTTTTTCCGACCCCGAATGGCTATTAGGTTTCCGAGGGCAGACGGGTCACTACATTTACTCCTACTACATACTCTTCACAAATCCTGGTCCTCCAAGTCTGGGGGTTTGAACGATGGGCCAGCACCCCTTCTTCTAGAAAAAAGTTATTTGCTAAAAATTTCGATCAAGAGCCTCGGAATAAGGACGGAAACAAAAGACGACGACTGCTACGAAAAAGGACTATGAGATTGGCCACATGGAATGTACAAGGTCTAAGAACCAAGGAAACTGAAGTCTTTCAAGAATTAGAACGACAACAAATAGACATATGCGTTCTTACAGAAACAAAAAAGAAAGGAAAGGGAAATGAAATCAACAACGACTATATTCATTTATACAGTGGAGTTGAAAAATCATTAAGAGCAAAAAGAGGTGTGTCTATAGCCGTGCATACAAAACTCAAAAACAATATCAAGAGTTGGGAAGAGATAGACGAGCAGATCATTATGATGGATCTTGAGAAACATGGGGAGACGATAGTTATAATAGGAGTATATGCTCCTAGTGACGATTCTGATACAAAAGTTAAGGATGAATTCTATGACAAATTGCTTGACGTGTTGACCCATGTAAACCGATCCAAAGAAATATGCCTATTAGGAGATTTCAATGCTCGGGTGGGCAAAAAATTACAAGACAATGTGGTAGGAAGATATGGTGAAGACAAAATAAACAACAACGGAGAGCGACTCATTGATCTTTGTGAAACATTACAGCTTAAAATAATGAATGGATTTTATCAGCACAAAGATATACATAAATTTACCTGGGAACAACCAAAGAAAAAGATAAAATCTATAATCGACTATCTCATCCAACTAGAAAACAAAAGGCTCCAAACAAATGACGTAAGGGTGTATCGTGGTGCCGAATGCGGATCTGACCACTATATGGTGGTCGCAAAAATAACCATACACTACAGGAAAGTAAACAAGAACAAAATTGAACAGGAGAAGGTAGCAGCTTCCACAAAGATAAGATATAATATTGATAGCCTCAAACAAGAATCAGTACAATTCCTCTACAAACTTAGACTAGCCTCAAAACTAACTCACTTAACTCGAAGAGAAACAGCCGAAAAAGAATATCAAGATATAAAAAATTGCATTCATCAGGCGGCCAAAGAGGCATTGGGGTACGAAGAAGCTGACAAAGGAAAAAATCCTGAGTGGTGGAACGAAGAAGTAGGAAAATTAATTAAAGACAAAAAAAAAGCTTATCAAACATGGCTATCCACGAAAGACTCAGAAGACCGCAGAATTTACAGCAGACTCAACAGGGAAGCAAAGAAGGAAGTCACTAAAAGAAAAAACGAAATGTGGGAAGAGAAATGCGAAGAGATGGACCGATGCTTAGGAGGAACCAAAGTGACACAAGCTTGGAAATTCATAAAAAGTATTAGAAAAGAAAGAAAAGATGAGGGAAATATAAACCTGATTCAAAATAAAAAGTGGGAAAAATATTACGAAACGCTATTAACAGAAAGTAGGCATGAATTTATGGAAAGACCTGACCATATCTCAATGACAGAAAACTTAGAGGTGCATAAGATAAACAAAGAAGAACTGAAAAAAGAATTGAAACAAATGAAAAATGGAAAAACACCCGGGCCTGGAGACATTCCCATCGAGTTGGTGAAACATGGACCGGATGCTCTTTTGGAGAGCTTAGTGAATATTTTTAATAAATGCTTAATTGAAGGCCAAACGATTCCAGACGATTGGAATTTGGCCCACATTAGCCCCATTTATAAAAAGGGAGACAGAAAAGAATGCGGAAATTATAGAGGCATTAGCGTAACTAGCTCGCTGGGAAGGTTATATGGTCGTATATTGAAAAGAAGAATAGAAGAGGAGTATAAAGAAATTGAAGAACAAAGCGGCTTCAGAGCAGGAAGATCGTGCGTGGACAACACATTTACCCTTCAACAAGTAATTGAAAAACGAACAGCTCGAAACCTCCCTACGCATCTGGTATTTATAGATCTGGAGAAGGCTTATGATACAGTTCCTTTAAAACTCTTATTTAGTGTCTTGACGAAAACGGACCTTAGTAAAACATATCTAAAAGCAATACTGAACATCTATAAATGTCCTCAAAGCACTGTAAAAACAGGAAATACTTTCTCAAGGGTATTTACAGTAACGAAAGGCTTGAGACAAGGATGTTGTCTTTCCCCCACCCTATTCAAAATATATATCCAAGAAGCACTGCACCAGTGGAGACAAAAATGTACGGGAATGGGGTTGAAGCTTAACAACCATTATCTGACAACGCTGTTCTTTGCAGATGATCAAGTACTAATTGCAAGCTGTGAAGAAGATGCAGATTATATGCTTAGAAAGCTCAAAGATGAATACGAAAAATGGGGGATGAGTATGAATATGTCTAAAACAGAATATATGCGAATAGGCAGTGAAGACGAAGACCCGGATTTGGAAATTAGACAAATGAAAAGGTGCTACGAATACAAATATTTGGGAAGTATTATCTGCAGTAAAGGAACAACGGAACGAGATATAGACTATAGAGTGCAACAAGGCAGGAAGAGTGTTCAAATTCTGAATTCGATACTTTGGTCCAACAAAGCTACTATGAAAACTAAAATGACTATCTACAAAGTAATTGTAGAGCCCATTCTTACATATGGAGCAGAATGTTGGCAAATGACAGTAAAAGGAAAGAAAAAAGTTGACACGGTTGAAATGGACTACCTAAGAAGAGCTTGCCGTATATCAAGAGTAGAACGTATACCTAATTCTGAAATTAGAAGAAAAACAGATAGAGTACATACAACTTCTGAAAGAATAGAAACTAGACAGTTAATATGGTATGGACACGTACAGAGGATGGACGACAACAGATGGCCAAAAAGAGCTATGGAATACAATCCAAGTAATAGAAGGAAACGAGGAAGACCAGCCAAGTCTTGGATACAAGGTGTTATGGAAACCATGAAAGACAGAGCCATTGATGAAGACACCTGGAGAGATAGAAAAAGATGGCGATCGAAATGCGGGAAGCGGCAGAAGCTGTAGGATCCCCGCTTATATATATATATATATATATATATATATATATATATATATATATATATATATATATATATATATATATATATATATATATATAAGTGCCTAAATTCAACTTCAAGCCTTCTTCTATCAGCTCTTGATGTTTTTAATTGTTAATGAACGGCACATGGCAGGGCGAGCACTCATTTGTACAATGAGAATTCAATCCAGCAAAAATGTGTGCCATAGATCTTGTTTCTCTCTCTTATACACGCCGCAGCCCGAGCCGAGCTCCGGTAATAAGCGTTTCATTAACCATTTAAAAACAATGTTTTAAAAAAATTGAATAAGCCCAAAATACTAAGTGGTAAATGATAGAACAAGGTTTGAACTTGAATTTAGGTCTTTGGTAAATTTAAAAATAATATTCTTTAGTTGTGTTTTTGAGCCGTGACAATTGTAATTTATTTTGCGTTTTTTTTTTTTCAGTTTGAAATTGTTTATAACTCGAAAACGATCAAGGTTACAGAAAAATTACCTATTTTGTTAAGAATGTCTCAAAAATAATAAAAAAAAAGATGTTTTTTGTCCTGTGTTTCAACAACTTTTTGCCTGGACAACCTCTTGAATTTTCTTTTTATGAAAGTGAATACGTAAAAAAATCTTGTGGGAATATTTTTCCGAACGAACCTGAGCTTTTCGCCTTGTCTAATGATAGATTTTATTTATCATTTTCAGCTAATTTTTTTCTTGTAGTTACCAGATTTTTTTATTCTAGATTTAGTTGTTTTTTTTTCATTATCTAGCTATATTACGCACACAAAATTGATAAAGTATACTAAATAGTATTTAGTAAACTCAAGTATACTAAAATAGACAGAAACTTTTTATAATAAATATTTTTTTGTTTCAGCTGGCTGTTGAATGGTAAGTCTAAAATAACAATCATCTAATGTGAACCTTTGTACTCTTACCAATTTTACCAATCACATATACAATTTACACAAATTCATACACATACACAATTCACTTCCACACATTCCACACACTTACTATTTACCACACCAACACAATTCTACATACAACTCATTAATTCACACATATACATAATACATTCAACACACTCACAAACACACACACACACACACACACACACATAACACATCATGCCACGAACACGATCAAAAGCACGAAAACAAAAAGATCCACCCAACCCACCAAAATCACCAGATACAGACTGGTACACCGATTCAGACACACGCTCCACTTCATCACACACATCACACGTATCTGTCACTATAGATGGACACGAACCAAAGTCGCCACAGGAATGAAAGCAGGCTCTTGGAGAGATCTGCTACCAAAATCCTGAGGCTGCCAGCGAACACCTCACACCAATAGTCCACCATATAAACAAAAAAACCCAATAACCTACAACCCCACCTGAAATCATTAAAAAGCTCATCCGTAACTCCATCATGTCTGCTTTTCCCGGATTACGATTACCCTCTACCCCATCTCCACCCCCTATCCCACCTCCCCTGAACCACCTTTGCCGATAACCACCACAACACTACCCTCCCCTCCACCTCCATCTAGACCACCCATACCCAAACCAACACACCCTACTCCTAAACACACACAACACACACACAAACACACAAGTACTACATCACACTAATTCCCAGGAAGTTTTCTAGTCAAAGAAAGCTCCTTAGAACCCTCAAAAACTACAATCTTCTCGGATATATCCCTTTCGACCTGGAAACGGAAGCGTCCAAAAACCAGGCCATCCTATACACAACGAGCCATGTCCCTAACATAAAAGATTGTTAGAAGGGTCAGCGAGCCATTACAGACCACAACCACATATCCATATCCAAACAAAATCCCAAGAATACATAGACACAAACAAAACCACACCAAGAATACTCACAATATCAAAGAAAACACAAAACAACACACACACACCCACAGAGCAATACCAAACTGTCGGTTTTTACCGTATTTGAGTTATATCTTTAGTTAGAGAGACTTTTTTTTTTGAAAATAATTTGAGTCATTAGTTACATCTAAACCTTTAATTTGGACTATGAGTGAACCAATTTGTACTCTTAGAACAGGAGTTATGATGATTTAAAAGACGAAAATGGATAGAATCTTCGGTTTTCCGGATATTTTGCCGGTTTGTGCTATATTTCTATATGAAACATTTTCTGTGCGTAGCTATGGTTCTTTGAGACGGTAATGAAACATATTCAATTTCTTCTTTTTTAATATTACATTCAAATACTGAGTCAGAAGACTGAAAAAACGGATGAAGTAACAGATTACTAGCTACTTTTTATCTCTTGACTTTCACATTTCATCTCTAAAGTCGACTTTGAATCGTGTAGTATTTTCTACACAAAAAACTACCTGGAGTACATGTGACATAAAAAAAAATCAGATAATTTTGCAGCTTCGGATTCTGATACAACAATCTTATTACTTTCTGGCACTTTATTGGAAAAAATCCCGCAACTTACACACTTTTTAGCTGCACTACAAGACGACATAAGTATTCTGAGTCTGCAATGAAACATATATACATATCAAATGCACCTGAAACCTAAAATTAGCATTAAAAAAATTAAAGGTAAATCTTTATAAAATAAGCAAGACTAAAATACACTACATATTAATAAATATTAAATATAAACTGCGAGGCATAATTTGTAACGTAGATATTTTGCCTACCTCATAGAGTATAATTATAGGGGGTTTGAAAATTGGGACAGAAGTTACTGGGGTGGAGATAGGGCAAGCAAAATAAACGATACTGTGCGAACGGCACTCAGGGCTTATTTGGAGAGCTGGGTCGTGGATAAGTGAATGGCAATGGGGTTGGATTGGGGCAACTACAAAAAAAAATTAAACAAATGGATACTTACATAAATCTCCTAGACCAAAGGGGCAAATAAAAACAACAAGAAACTCCTCTAGCTATTTGAAATAAGGACACCGCTTCGAAGAATCCTAATCTTGCTGGAAAAAGGAAAAAAGGCTCTTTTTCCTAAAATAAAGAACACAAACAGGGGTTAGGAGACTTTTCTAGAATAAACAAAATGGTTCAGAGAGATAAATTAAACATTTAATGTTGTGCCACCACAAACAGTTACAAAAATACAGATAGCACAAAAATTACTATATTAGTAATTACAGAGATTTATACCAAAAATAACAAAGAAAACTTACATGTTTTCTATTCATTTACAAACTCGGGAGATGCTACAAAAACTTACAAATGTTACTGAGCTATGAACTTTTGCAAAAAAAATTATCTTTTTAAATAATGAAAGCAATTATTATTTAAAAAAAATGTCTATATTGACTTTAAAATTTAACACAAAAGTTACCTTAAATTTCACTTTGCATGTCTTGGGTCGGGAACTGGATCCATTAAAACCTCTGGGGGCAGAAACTGGATTGGAAATCTCTGAACATGAAAAAATTCATCTTCAAACTGCCAAAACGCCTGGGATGACAACCAGGAAGAAACAAAACGAGAACCTCACTTAAACTGCAACTATTGACTGCTCAATACTACACATTTAACTGCTACTGTCACTTTATACTATAGTTCCATGACAAAAAGAGGAAAACGAAAAGATTACGAATTTGAAAATAAATTCGGACTCCAATAAAACTAAACACGCTTTTAACAGCGGCGGGCCTTACCCAGAGTGATCTAATAATCTTTTAAAATTCATTCCCACAATCTTGGTATAAACAAAACATATAAACTGGAATACTTATTTGAAACGCAGAATATCCTAAAAGAGGCTTCGATCAAAGAATACCGACAAAATACGCATCTTCGGAAATATAAACAAACTATAAAATGGTTTACATTATCTTCGGCGACGTAAAGATGAATTGGAAGAATTCGGTGTTTTAATACGTACGAATGGGAAATGAAATACACTAAAATATTCTTCGATTGCTGTAGCAAATACGAGGGGATTTCAATACATTTCAATATATACTATTTGCAAATGCTACAAATTTAGAGATATAGCTTAATATTAAATAAACAATTATAAAACTGTATGAATCAATTAGGCCACTTATCTAAATCAACAAATTATTCTTTTCTTATTTAAAGAAATAAATAGTTAAATTAAATTAAATTTACAAGATGGTTCTAGTTTATTACCCCATAAAACGAAGCCGAAAAATTACTTGAAAAATCGAAAAATTAGTGGGCGATATTTTTTAACAGGAATATCTGGCAGAAGTCAATAGATAAGGCGTATTATCTGGTGGGTATCGAAATTTTTTCTGCGTCATGACATTTAAGCAAAAAAGAGACTTTTTTCATTCATTTCAATACTGTGAGAAAAATACGCATTCTAGATAAAAAAGTTCAACAGATGAATTTATTGAAATCTCTAAATGAAATTTTTTAAATTAAAACATGTTTATAACCAAATAAGTTATTGCAAATTAAACCCGAAAGTAAGCATGTTTTTCAATTATTTATAATTATTAAAATAAACAATAAAAACATTTAAAACACATTTCATAATGTAAATTTTTATATAGTTACTATATGTGCGCAAGATGGTCACAATCGGTCATTTATATTCGGTCAATTATATTTGTTTATCCCATTTGAGAGAACAAAGGTCATTTTCAAATGGCTGTATAGGTGCTTTGTCAATACTTAGAACGTTTTTTTGGCATTACCATTATATTGGCAATATCCGTAGCTTATGCTGCGCAGTATATTTTTCGTACCCTAAAATATGTATTTTTAATAAAAAAAATGAAAAAAAGATAATAAAAGAAGCATTTACATTAATATAAAAGAACTTCACTTTAGTCATTTATTAAATATCTATGCAAATTACTAGATCAACATCTTCGATGGGATAATGAATTAAATCATAAAGTAAAAAGGTTTAAATACACTGTACTTATTTTCGCTAAAATAATATAAATATTGTCACCAAGTAATACTTTATCTGTTGTTGAGGTGTGAATTAAAATGAGAGGACTCCTTTTTTGGATGTGATTAATAAAGATGTAATTAAAACGTAGATTTTAATTACATCTCATTAATAAATAGATCAGAATAGAATAATACTATTGCTAGATTGTAAACTTACATAAACATACGTACATAAACTTAAAAAAATAGCTAAAATTTAACTTTCATATATCAGCGAATAAATAAAAAAACCAATGATAAAACAATAGTGCTATTTTGTTAAGAAATGGTCCGTGATCTGACTTTACTCAAATTAAGGTATTTCCTTTAACAGTTCAACGATTCTTGTTCTACTCTGCTATGCTTTATAATAATATATTTCCAACTAAATGGTTTATTTTTAATTGAAACTCGAGTGAAAGTATATACTGAGATCAGTGAATCTTGAAGATTTAAAAAAAGTACATTCTTTATACTAACATGTAATATTTCTTGGATATATTTGAATTCCACAGTGCTGTTCGTGGATAATGTAACACGGGTCACACGCTCCCTTAATAAATATAGATTTAGTAATAATGCAGTCCTTTTTAGGCGCCAATTTACATATCACAAATACCTAATGTGTCAAAAATATTAAGCTCTATTTCTGTGTTATAAAGTCGTAGATGATCTGATGTACTGTATTATTTAAAGTTTTCGTGAGAGGTACCGCTTTTTAAGATTCTAATATAGATATTTACCACGAGATATGACCAATTTTATTTTTGTTCTCTTGATATGACACCAGTAGTTGATTCTGTTATAATTATCGTCTTGACACTTTCCATTCTCTATTGCTTTCTTATTTCTACCTGAAGATCTCAGATTATTGTTTTAAATTATCATAACTTTAATAATATCACGATAATGTTTTTATCAATTTGGTTTTATTATCATTATTATCAGAAAGGTGTTATATTGACGATCATCAGCAAAAACGTCATGGTTTTAGTTCATGCAATTTTTATAGGACATATTATACTTCTAAATACCATAGGTATCATATGGTTAAATCCGTAAAGTTAAAAACCTTGTGGTAAGCTTCTCAGCTGTTTGGTGATTTTAAAGAAATCACTAGTCCGGTAATACAGATAATATTAAGCAGCCAAGATTACCTAAGTGACTTAGTAACTTTTTAAGTACAAATAAATTGTAGAGATATGCGTTAAAACTCGTTAATGGCACTTAGTGACTTTTTCCAAAATAATAAACTACTACTGTGTTGGATTTGATATTTCTCTTTCCCAGTTATTGATATGCAGTTAATGAGTGAATACGTGTTTTCTTATTTCGCTAAAAAAATATTCCTTGGTTATGTTTCTTATTACATATTGTTATATCCACTGATTGTTAAAGTTTAATAGCTAAAAATATGAGTTCCCAATCTTTAAAACTGGTACAACTTGCCTTGAATGATGTAAGTACAATATAACCTAAATTTTGATATAATACTTGGAATTGGTCGTAACATGGTCGTAAAAGAAAAATAGTATATATTAGGTGTATCAATTTTTGGAATTAAAAAGGCACTATAAAAGTCTTTCTTGTAACAAAATGGTGCAATCTGATATAGTTTTAGATGAGAATAGATCCATGATTTCATGAGAAATGGATGTATGCATAGACACATAATACAAATAGACTGAGTGCTGCGATACAGTCACGTTCCCTCAGTGCGACAGAGAAAACTGACAAAGCAGTCCCTGCGTCTCTTTTTAATGGACCGGGTTAATTGACCACGTGGCCTAAACTAACAATGGCAATTTATTAGAAAACATCTGAATTATAGTGAAAAATTTATATTTAAGTTCTAATATCTCCATAATAATAAAATGTTTGTGACTTCTTGCTGGGATATGACGTACATAGGTTATGGATCAGATAACTACTCTAATATATTTATGGTGAACTGTCACTTTTTGGGAGATACGCATAGATCATAATTTAGGATAAGATGTAAACATTTTTGGTGATCAATATAGTAGTTAGAGTAGATGATGATGTGATTTATGTACACCTTGATGAAATTATCAATGAAACCAGCAAAAATGGAAAAAAACTTTCTGGAAGGCCTCTAGGCAATTTTTAACGAGAGTACTGCGAACTTAAATATTTTCCTGCACAATGGAAGGTAGCGCAAATAATGCTTATCTCAAAACCTGGTAAAAATCAACATGAGACAACTTCTTATTGACCAATAAGTCTACTGCCTATCATGTCGCAAATTATAAAAAAAAATACTAGCTAAGAGACTAATAAAAATTATTGTAGAAAAAGAACTTCTACCGACACACCAATTTGGATTTAGAGCTTATACATTAACAATTGAACAGATCTATCAACTGGTAGAATTATTTCAAAACTCTTTTGAAAATAAGCAATATTGATCAACTGCATTCATCGATGTGAGTCAAGCTTTTGAAAAGGTGTGGCATCTGGGACTATTGTATAAACTAAAAAAGGACCTACACCAGAACATGTATGAGATACTATACTCGTACTCATACAAAGAAAAATATTTTCTGATACCAAGACGAAATAACTGGTCTACCGGTCTACATCTCATAAAGGCAGGCGTTCCTCAAAGTAGCGTTTTTGGGTCGATCCATTACCTACTATTTACCTCCAATTTTCTTACTGACAATAAAGTACATATAGCTACATTTGCGGACGATACCGTAATACTGGCGGTACATTCAGATCCCATTGTTACATCAGAACAACTCCAAGAGAACTTAAACAAAGTTCATAAATAGAAATGAACTAAGAAGTAGAAGATCAAATTCAAAAAACCTAAATTAAGCCACATCCAAGGGTAGAAACTGTAAAGTACTTAGGCTTACATGTAGACAAGAGACTTACCTCGAAAACTCATATATGAAAAAAAGAAAACATCTTAATAACACATATGGAAAATATTATTGGTTACTCGAAAGAAAGTCTCAATTTTCAGAAATAGCATATTCTGATTTTTACAACATTAAAGAACTCGTTGGCCAAATAAACTTGACTAAAAATATTAATGGTGAAACTGTCAAACTTGTCGATATCAAGGTGATTAAAATCGATAAAAATTATGAAGGTGACCTAACAGTCCTGTACAAAACATCTTAATTCGATGAGTACAAAGAAATACAAAGATTCCTCTTAAGAAAACTACAACAAATCAGAGTGACTAACACAATGAAAGAAAAAGCTAAGACAAAGTTCGCGGAGATAGAGAACCACCCCAGCCACATACTGCGAGAGATAATGAGGTACGATGCTTTCCACAGATGGAAGCACAAAAGACCCAAACAACAAATAGTTAAATATAATCATAATACTAGAGAGAAAATCAACAATCACACCAAAGAGGAAACAAAACACAAGAGAAAAAACACTTCAAAAAACAACAACAACGCACAATGAAGATAGTTCGTAGCTCATAACACTCGTGTACAATCGCAACGTACAGTGTGGGCCCAGTTAATTTTAAGTAGATAATTTATTATATTAATACGCACTAAGGCTGATTTTATGTTTCAGGCATCATACAAAAAAAAATCCAAAAAACAACAAAAACTGGCTTCGGCCACCAAAAAAATCAAAAACTGCTAACAAAAACCGGCGCAAGCCACAAAAAAAATATTAACAAAAACCGTTAAAAATCCAATCCCTTGAGCACCAAGTCGCCGACCTGAGCCTAGCTCAGAGAGGAGCCTTGAGGCCCAAGTAAGCAATTTTAGTTCGCGGTAAAGCCATATTAAGATAACAGGAATATAGCGACAATGCGCTGTCCTGAGTTTTGAATTCGTTTAGGAAACCATGTTGGGGTTCTATTACCCAGGACCTCCACATGAAGAGCATTTGGCTTATAGTTGTGGCCCTATCGCGCATCAGAGTGCTATAGGGGGAAAGGGATAGTCTGGAGCATTAGAGCGCGGTGAAATGACTCCTGTTTTTACTCTGGTTAATACACCTCACTCCAATGAATTGTTACACCCGAACGTAATTCTTAGGGGTGAACATTTCTTACAGGCTGGGTTTAATTAAATTGCTTGCTTGCTTGACAAAGAAATACAATACACTAAACTGCAAACGCGACAGAACAGTGTGTCATTGCAATGCCTTCAACCTCTATACACCAAAAGACTACCCTTAACTGACAGAAGAAAAATGACATCAAGTTTTTGATTCAACAAAATCTCATTCCACAATTTTATGTAAATTCTTTATATGGTACTATTTTGTAAAATAGTTGAGTAGGTACTTAGTATTAAAACCAAAGTTCATAAAAAAGAAAAAAAAAAAACAAAATAATACAGACGAAAATGTGATTACTAAAGTGCTTAATGTTTGAGTTTTTTATTTTATAGGAATATTTTCGTTTTATTTTTATTAAATAAGACTAAGATAATAATAAAACATAATACAAACTTTTCTTTCTTTTATTTGTAACTACAAATTGAAAAATGACACAATTAGTAAAGTTTAAAATTTTATTACAATTTATAAGTGACACTATGCTAAATAAATCTTTCATGATTTTTTTAGGCAACAATTTTAATCTGTATGCTGATAATATATCCAGCATTCTCAAGTACAATAAATAAATATGAGCACATAAAAAAATCACTTTGTTTTAAATTACTTCTCCAGAGATATAATTCGTTCATCATTTAAAAACTTTTTAAATGAACCTACTGAAAATTTTACTTTTTTGCGTAGTGTCACTTTTATTCTCAGGGTGCGATATTTTGTAATTAAATATTTAAATATAAAAGTTTAAACCAAAAACGAATCTGGACTATAAGTTTAGGATCAAAACATTGTCTATGGAGCCTCTGTTAACTAGTCCAACTGGTCTGGTATCTAATTTAGTTAGAGATGTTTTAGGAGTTGAAAAAATTTCGGGTAAGAACCAGAAAATTTGATATTCCTATGCTTTTTATCAAAGTGGATGTTGTTGCAAATGTTTAATATTTTCATAAGCTTCTTCAACCGAAACTAAAAGAAAAGCTGAAGAAGACCTATCTAACGTTTATCGTTACGACACTGTTCACATTCTTGTTCTTTGCTTTCATTAATAACGTTCCAGCTCTCGTTTTCCTCATTAAATTAGTATATTATAACAATTAAAACACAACACCGTGTTCTTAAAAAGTGAAAATGTGTGCTAGATTTTATTATTATTATTTTGTTATGTAATGATTCATTTCCGCATGTAACTGATTTAATGTTTGCTTATTAATTAACCGAGTTTTGTCTGCGCAGATCTTTACGTTCTCATGCGAGTTAATTAAGAGGTTAGAATTTTAAGAACAAAATGTGTGGATATTTCAATATAATATTATAATATCTTTGATGTGAATTAAACAAAGTTTCAGTTAAAAATACGTGTCGAATTTCACTTCGAAAAAAAAAAAACAAATTTACGTAAATATTTTTCACATTACCAAAGTATACAGGGTGAGTCATAACTATTGGGACATAGACTAAGGACAGGGGTTTTGGACCAAAATATGGCTATTGGGCCAAATATGCCTTAATAAAATGTTGCTGGGAAAAAAGATACAGGGTGTTAAAGTTAATTTTTGTTTTTCGTTTTTTGCTAATAGTTTCCCTGTATATTTATAAATTGCTATCAAAATTGGCACAGAGGCATAATCTTAGACAACAAATAGTATTTTATTTACAATTCCACTATCAAATACCAAACTAATAAACAAAGTTGCAACTAACGTAAGGTTTCCGCTTTGACGATAAATCAAAACTAAACACACTTTAACTTAAAAGAACTCACAAAAACTCAAACTAAATGTTCTACATGGACTCCTCAGATTTCTATGCCTTTTCTAATTCATTTTATAAAGGATTTTCGGACGTTAAAAAAAATATTATTCTGTCCCCTTATAAGATTAGCTGCATTTTGAATGTATCTCCAAAGTTCGTCTCGTGTATTAATTTCATTGGCATAAACTAAGGACTTCATATGTCCCCAAAAATAAAAATCTAGCGGATTGTACTCAGGACTTCTTGGTGGCCATTGAAAATCACTGCCTCTGCCAATCCATCGTTGAGGAAATACGTCAATAAGATGATTTCTAACAGCTAATGAAAAATAAGGTGGCGCTCCATTCTGCATAAACCACATTTTTCTTCTTACATCCAGTGACAGATCATCTAAAATATCACTAAGAGTATTTTCCCAAAAGAATAAATAAGAATCTTCATTTAAATTCGGAGGAAGAACATAAGGCCCTAGTAGTTGGTCGCCTATAATGCCACACCAAATATTCAATTTAAACTCATGCTGAAAATGTCTAGCTTTAATAGCATGCGGGTTTTCTTCTTCCCAATAATGACTATTTCGCCAATTAAAAACCCCTCGTCTGGTAAAAGTTGCTTCGTCGGTGAACATAATATTCTTAATAAAGTATCTGTCATTGCGATGTTTATTCAGAATACGTTGGCAAAACTGTAACCGTTGTGAAAGATCTGTTGGAAGTAAATTTTGAACAGGAGTGAAGTGATAAGGATGGAGGTTCTCTTTTTTTAGAATTCTAACAATAGACGACTGACTTACTCCTGTTGCTGCTGATAGATGTCGTGAACTTATTTCAGGATTTTCATCTACTCGAACCAAAAGTTCATCTTCTTGATTAGGTGTGATTTGTTTCGGTCGACCACCCCGATTTTTAGTGTGAAATGACCCAGTTTCACCTAAACTACGATATAATCTTGCAAAAGTTTTGTGATTTGGTTGCCTTCTGTTTGCGTATAACATTCCATACCTTCTGGCTGTCGAGCGACCGCAAAAATTTTCTTGTGCGTATACGCAAATCATATCCCGCATTTCTTCATTAGTAAAATGATTGTGACGAGGCATTTCAATCAAAAAAAGTAATGATTACTTTTAAAAAATGCAAAATTACACTACACTGTCACATCAAAAATAATTTACTCTGAACAAATGACATTTACCAACAACAATTATCTGACAGTCCAAAGCATACTTTTCATTAATGAAATAATATTTGAAATCCCTTTTTAGGACTCTAAACAGTTCGACTGCGTTTTTATCGAAAACGGTTGAAATTATCGTGTTTAAACAAGAGTACCAATTTTACGTAAAAATGATGTTTACGTCATATTTTTTATAAAAATTAATAAAAAGTTTCATCAGAATAAGTTTAGACTCAATTTGATCATTAGGAATGATCCACGTGGCGCCCTCTATGACAAAACGTAAAATTGTAAATAAAATACTATTTCTTGTCTAAGATTATGCCTCTGTGCCAATTTTGATAGCAATTTATAAATATACAGGGAAACTATTAGCAAAAAACGAAAAACAAAAATTAACTTTAACACCCTGTATCTTTTTTCTCAGCAATATTTTATTAAGGCATATTTGGTCCAATAGCCATATTTTGGCCAAATAACCTGTCCTTAGTCTATGTCCCAATAGTTATGACTCACCCTGTATATTATGTACTTAAATATATTGAAATTAGCATTTCAACACAATCGCTCAAAAAAAAAGTTAAGCGATTCTCTGAAAGTAACTTATTTGTTATGAAAACGTCATTTTATTTTTTTAGTAAATTTTTTAAAACTTTTTTATAACCAGTACCGGATCGATTTGGCTAATTTCAATTTTAAAATATTTGTACACAATAAAATATACTAAATTAATAAAATAAAACAAAATTAAATAAACGTGAATAAAATTAAGTAAAACCGAATCAAATAAAATAAAATAATTAAAATTGTAAGGTAAGATTTTTAATAAGCAAAATATCTTTTGAGCATTTTGTGAAGGGGGTAGAATATTTACATAAATCGTAAAGTATGATACATCATTGGAAAAGAGAGGGTCTAGTGAATATGTTGAGAAAGAAAAAATACACATGGCCGCATTGCCAATAGGACATTATACCATATGTCTGTTGTTTTTGGTCCGATTGGAACGTGTTATGCGTTAAATAAAATAGGGATATAAAGAATACAGTAAGAGTAGTAACTTGGCACCTCGCATGCGACGGGAGATCCAATCAATTGCCATCTACAGTCACTCGTTAAATTTTTAAAATAATTAACTTCTTGCATGTTAACCAAATAAATATAAAGTATGATCTGGTACTCTTCTTACCATGTTTTTACTATATTCTGTATATACCTATATATTTTTTGATGGCACGATATATACATTATATCTACTATATGACTCACGTCGTTTTATTTGATAAGTCGTATGCTAGGATCCGTATAGTTGTTTATTTTATACTTACTCAGTGTCCTTCTTCAAGTCAAAAAAGCCAATTTACCTAACAGTGTGTCTATTATCATCCATATTGTCATGTGATATCTCGTATATTGCTTTACGTTTATAAATAATGAAGATGCTGTGTAATGCCCTTTTGGTAGTCGGCATGTTTGTTTTTTGTATCTTAATATATTTGTTATATCCTTCCCTTTCATCAAAATTTGTCTTATAGTAAATCTCTTTTTATACATAGTGTCCTTTGATATCTCGTATGTTGCTATACGTTCATTAATAATAAAGAATATAAATATATTGTGTAGTGCTCTTTTGATAGTCGCCTTGTTTGTTTTTCTGTCTTAATATAATTGCTATTTCTCCCCTTCTATCGAACACATCACACGCTCCAATCGGACCAATAACAAATGGAAATATGATATAATGCCCTTTTGGCAATGCCGCCATATGTGTTTTTTCTGTCTCAACTATTTCGGTACCTCCTCTCCTTTGCAATGACGTTTTATATGTCACGATCCGACGAACTATTCTATACCCACCACAAAACACTAAGAAATATTTGAATCATCAATACAACTTTTTATCACAATTGAGCTGAAGTGTCAGCCATTCTTTCCGTACAGTTTCTTGTAAACAAACATGTTAGGTAAGGTTAGTAATATAAATAACAATATAAACATTCTGATAAAAAATACCAAAAAAAGTCTAGTTATATAAAAAAAAGAAATACTAAAATAAATAAAATAGTGCCTAAATTAGCAAATCAATTTGATACCTGTACATAAAAGGAACAGCAAAGCAATATTGTTATTAACTATGTAGAAGTTATACATGCTGTAAATCATTTAAAGACAATACGTATAATTTTATGTACATATTATTTTATAAATTTTCTAAAGCCTGTATTTCTTTATAAACAATGTTATTTCTTTATAAATTTATAAACCAGTGACATATGAGGTATAATAAATATATACGTCATTAATCAAAATTGTTAACAATAAATCAACCGTATCGTTTCAAGAACAAAGTATGATTAAAATGTCAGATGATCGTAGTTCAGATTTCTTTCCTAGGTGGCGTAGTTACTCTACCGGACTAACAGCGTGATTTGTCGTCCTAGCTTTTTATACAGGGATGAGTGCCTTAAGAACCGGCAAAATAACGCAAAAGATAGAAAACATAATACGTTGTGAAATAAAAAGAGATGAAAGTAGTAGAGGTGAGAAATTATCGATAGAAATTTCCCACCTTTAGACGTTAGCTTATGAGCTGGTTGACTTCAGTCATAGTAATACGTATCACGTAATGTAAGTAAAAACAGATCAAGTAGGAGTATTTTTTTATCCAAAATTAAAGTATTGATCAATAATAAACTATGATTTGAGACGTCGCATACACTCTTCTCAATACAGAATTATCATAGCTTGTTATTCTTTATTCGTCAACACAGAATTAATTATAAAATTACTACTAATTAAACTGTTTACTTACATTTGCTTTATTGCCTTCAATTAGTTTTTACTTTATGCGAAATTTAAAAAATGTAAATGTTCGACGTCATACTTGTAATATTATGACTGAAGTCAACTAGCCCATAAGCTAACGTCTAAAGGTGGGAAACTATCGATAGTACTAATGGAATTTAATGTAAATTAGAGGTTTCTATCGATAATTTCCCACCTCTACTACTTTCATCTCTTTTTATTTTACAACGTATTATGTTTTCTATCTTTTGCGTTATTTTGCCGGTTCGTAAGGCACTCATCACTGTATAGATAGATAGAAAAACAAATAAGGCGACTACCAAATGGGCAATACACAGTATTTTTATGATTAATGAACGTATAATTACATACGAGATATCATAGGGCACTATGGATAAAAATAGTTTAAATAAAAGACAAATTTTCATTTATTAGCTTAAAGAAGGCCTCTGCCGTAATACAAAATAAAGAAACATAACATGCTATATAGGAAATGAAAGGAGAGGATATAAAAATATATTAAGATAAAAAAACAAACAAGGCGATTACCAACAGAGAACTACAGAGCATTTTCTTTATTAATGAACGTATAGCGACATTGCGACACATGACACTATGGATAATATTAGACAAACTATAAGTCAAACTTGCTTTATTGACCTTAAGAAGGCCTCTGACTGAGAACAAAATAAACTAGCCGAATCTTAGCATATGACTCATCAAATCAAACTACGTAAGACGTATAGTACACATAATGTATATTGCGTTTCATAAATATACAGGGTGTCCCATAATTAATTGAACATTAGCTAATGGGTGATAGCTGACATCAAAATAAAGCGTTTTCTTTCTACAGGGTGACTCATTATTATTTTTTTATATTATTTTTAGGGATATATTGAAAACTATTCAACAGATTTAAGTAAAATGTGGTATCTTGCTATTATTTAGTATGCTTAATATAAAAATGATATTAGTTTTATCATTTACACACCTATTATAACATTGGTTTAACAATGTGGCCATATTTTTTTGTTTGCCCTGTATAAACATTCTAGAAAAAAAACATGAAATAACATTTAATTCTATACAAAAAAGTACACCGTTTTCGAAATAAACGTGTTTTGTTAATATTACGCATGTCTGTATTTAATTTTTCGCAAAACAAGGAGGTACCTAGGTATGCTATGAACTTAATGGCAAAGTCAAGATGTAAGTACGAATTTGTTTACTATTTGTTGTCAAAGTGCAGTGCGAGTCATTATTTGTCAAAGTGCTATTAAGTTTTTTATAAACAAGATAAAGGTAAAATGCTACGTCATAATGAATTTTCTAATGTAGAAATGCGCAATATAATCTGTTTGTATGCCCAGGAAAATTTTTGTTCTCGTAAAGCAGCTCAACGCTATTTCGAACTTTATTCCAATAGAAGGCAACCAAACCATAAAACTATTAGATCATTGTTCGACAGATTATGCGAAACAGGGTCATTTCATCCCAAAAACAGGAATGCTGAAAGACCGAGAGTAATTGATGCGGATATGGAAGATGAAATTGTTGTGCGTGTTGCAGAAGATCCAGAAACCAGTACAAGCCTTGTTTCTGCAGCCACTGATATAAGCAAATCTACGGTGTCAAGAATAATATGGACAGAAAATCTGTATCCGTATCGTTTAGTCCAGTACAGAATCTTTTACCACAGGATTTTCCAGCAAGGCTCCGATTTAGTCAGTTTATGGTAGGGCGGCATTTAGACGATCCAATGTTTTTATAATAAAATTTTATTTACCGATGAAGCCACATTTACTAAAAGAGGTATGTTTAACTGATGCAATAGCCATACCTATGCGACAGAAAATTCTCATGCATTTCAAGAACATCATATTCAACATGAGTTTTCCATAACTATTTGGTGTGGCATATTTGGTGATTGTATTGTAGGACCATTCGTATTACCAACTAGGCTTGACGGAGTAACGTATCTAAATTTTTTGAGAGAAGATTTAGCAACTCTTTTAGAAGATATACGTTAAATTTGAGACGTAACTCTTGATATATGCATGATGGTGCATCACCACATTATAACCTAGAGGTAAGAAATTATCGAGATGAAATTTGTTCTCAAAGGTGGATTGGTAGAGTTAGTGTATACCCATGACCAGCACGCAGTCCCGAACTAAATCCCCTAGACTTTCACTTGTGGGGCTATTTAAAGTCACTTGTTTATAAAAAAAATTAATAACCGTCAAGAGTTATGGCAAAATATTATAGAGGGAGATAACGTAATTAGGGCCCAAAGAAACTTTTTATTTAAAATAAGACAAAACTTACACAAAATATTTAGATAATGTGGTTTATCTAATGGTGAATATTTTGAACACTTATTGTATTTTTTTTTTCGTTTCGTTTTGAATCATTTACTTTATTGTTTTATCGATTGTTTTATATTCACTTCATTGTTTAATTTAATTTAATTTCTGATTTTTTTAAAATTTGTTACCGTGTAAAAGGTTTAATAAAAATAATTGTTTCAATCATATGCATTTTGTTGGCAAAAATTATCTACTACTAATACATTTATAATACACTGGTATTTAGGATTCCAAATTCCTATAGAAACCTTAAAATGCATAAATGATGAAACCTTAGACATTATAGTAGACTTATTTAACTCAGTATACAAAACAGGACACATACCGAAACAATGGTTACTCTCCACCTTTTGTGCTATCCCTAAAAATACAAACGCTGAAGATTGCAGTGAATACAGAACAATATCACTAATAAGTCACATTCTCAAATTATTCCTGAAAATAATACATGGTCTTATAAATAAAAAAACTGGAAGAAGGAATAGATGATAGTCAGTTTGGGTTCAGAAACGGACTAGGAACCAGAGTAGCGTTATTTGCTTTTAATGTGTTAGCTCAAAGATGCATGGATATGAATGTTGATGTGCATGTTTGTTACGTTGATTTTGAAAAAGCATTTAACAAAGTAAGACATGAAAAATTAGTCCAAATTCTAAAGACAAAACATAGACCATAGGGACTTACGAATAATAACAAACCTCTACTGGAATCAAAGAGCACAAATCGTAATAGATAACGAACCCAGTCCAGAAATTGAAATCAGGAGAGGAGTTAGGCAGGGATGTATTATGTCCCCATTACTATTTATGTATATAGTGAAGCCATTGTTGAAGAAGCATTACTATCTTAAAGTGAAGGAATAATAATTAACGGAAGATCTATTAACAACATAAGATATGCAGATGACACCGTAATTATGGCAAGCTCTGCTGAACAACTCCAATTACTGATAAACAAAACAAACAGTTTCTGTGAAAAATATGGACTAAAAATGAATATAAAAAAGACCAAATACATGATAATAACAAAGAAAACAAATATACCAACAAACATACATTTTGGGAAATATACCGATAGAAAGGGTTGATAAATACGAATACTTACGAACCTGGATTTCAGACAATAATGATCAAATAACCGAAATAAGAGCAAGGATAGAAATAGCAAGAAATGCGTTTGTAAAAATGAAAACAATTCTCTGCAACAAAGACCTTAGATTAGAACTGAGAGTAAGAACACTGAGATGCTACGTGTTTTCGATACTGCAATATGGGCTTGAAAGCTGGACATTAAAGCAAGAACACATAAATAAGTTACAGTCCTTTGAAATGTGGTGTTACAGGAGGATGCTTAGAATAGCATGGACAGAAGAAAACTAACACGGAAGTATTGCGAGAAATGGGCAAAGAATGCGAAATAATAAACACAATAAAAATAAGAAAGTTACAATATCTGGGACACGTAATGAGGGGACAGCGATATGAACTGCTAAGGCTGATAATACAGGGAAAGATAAGAGGAGGAAGGAGTATAGGAAGAAGGAGAGTGTCATGGTTGAAGAATTTAAGGGACTGGTTTAAATGCAGTTCTGTAGAACTCTTCAGAGCAGCAGTAGATAGAGAAAAGATAGTGATGATGATATCCAACCTTCGATCGGGAGACGGCACTTAAAGAAGAAGGTATTTTGGACCTTTTGAATAATGTTTGAATTTACATAAGTTTTTGTAAAATTTTTTCATTTTATGCACGTCTCTAAAAAATACGTTTTTTTCGAAAACGGTGTACTTTTTTGATTTGAAACTAGAATACCTTTTTTGTGTAGAATTGAATGTTATTTCATGTTTTTTTCCTAGAATGTTTATACAGGGCGGACAAAAAAATTATGGCTACATTGATGAACCAATGTTATATTAGGTGGCGCCATCTAGTGTCAATGGTAAAACTAATATCATTTTCATATTACGCATACTAAATAATAGCGAAACTCCAAATTTTACTTAAATCGGTTGAATAGTTTTCAATATATCTCTTAAAATAATATAAAAACATATTAATGAATCACCATGTAGAATGAAAACTAACAACATTTTTCCTAAGCAATTTGAGCTCAAATGTTTTATTTTGACGTCAGCTATCACCCATTAGCTAATGTCCAATTAATTATACGACAACCTGTATATATATATATATATATATATATATATATATATATATATATATATATATATATATATATATATATATATACAGGGTATAGTAAAAACATGATATCTGACACAGGTCAGAAGTGCACCAGATCATACATTATTGTTTACTGGTTAACAAGAAGTTTATTATTTTAAATATTTAAAGAGTGACTGTAGATGGCAATTTATTGGAACCCCTCTCAGGAACCCTGAGCAAAATTAGTGGCCATACTGAAAAGGAAATATAAGAATTATATGAGTAAAAACGGTTAGTGTGTCGAGATTCAATAATGTTCCATAGATATTTCGGGAAAGAAAACATCTCGTCAATTCAGTAAGTGTGTGTGTTTGTGAGTATTCAACGTTTAAGTGCTGGACTAGAAATCTGGAAATATACGACACAATACTGGTACTAACAAATATTAGAGATACTTTAAATCGATGTTTTATATTCTAAATACCTACCTCATTACTTGCTAATTGATCGTTTGAAGGTAAATACATCACATTATAACACAATATAAACATAAAAGAACTGCAGTTGCAGTTCTCAATTCTTCCTGATCACACAGTATGTTCCCATCTCGTTAAGATTCTAATAATTCCTAATTAATCTTGAACACGATGAGAAAAATAAATTGGTCGTATTCGTGCCAGGCTGCAACAATGAAATTACATACGAACCGAGTAAAAAACACATCTAGCGAATAATTAATTCTTATTTTACCAACAAAACTGTTTAATTTGTTGCACTTTACTCGCACTCGAGCTAATTACGAACGAAGATAACGAAGAAACAACGAGAGGGATATTCATGAGCGACAGGTGAACCATAAAACGACAAGTTCATTTTATAATGGATTATGCAGAAGTTGTTATGTCAATAATTATTGTTGGTAATGCAAAAGAGGTCTTCGACTTAGAGATACCAACTAAATGCTATACAGAAGTGTTCACAAATTTGACTTTTATGACGGCAAATGCTCAAGTCTTTGAATCTTTTATTGTTAAATCAATCCAACTATTACAGTTTCGCAACTGCTCACATAATATTTCGAATATTGGAAATAATAAAAATGAGAATTATTTCTAATTCGCACCAAGCCGCCTTACTAGCGCCTACTAGATGCCTGTATCAGAAGAGAAGGAAACATCATCAATTGCTTTTAAGAGTTGGGCAACGTTAGCGCTAATATTTGCACACACCTAGATTTCTGGGATGTACCTACTCAGTAGAATGCTATTGTTCGAGGTGTAAAATTCCCTAAACAAGTGATCATTCCTTAAAACTGGTAGATCCCGTATGTATGAAATTTTACACCTCTAATAATATCACCCCGCTGAGCTGAATATTAATCAATCTCTTATAAAGTTGGTAGTACTATAGTTGTCCTATTGCTAACAATAGCTTCCGCTACCATCCCGCGAGGGGTAAAAAAATAGAGGTTTGATTATATTTTTTGGTACCAATTGACATTTTGTAATAAGACACCATGTATATTTTTTAATTTTAGAAATATTCACGTTGATATAAACATTTTTTGTTAATACTTTCCTATAACTATTATGAACTTTTTTTGAGTTAAAATGGTTTTTATATGAAAATTACACTTCTCTACGATGTATATCGTATATATAAGTTTAATAAACTCTAATGTAATTTGAATAAAAGTTATAATTTCTTATAAACTTATTAAATAGATACAGCATTATTGGTTACAGTATAAAGTTGCCTTTTTCATTAACTTTACACTGTAAACAATAATGCTGTATCTAGTTAAAAAGTTTAATCTAAGATTAGTTGCTGTCAAAACTGGCAAAACTGGCTAATTCCTTTTTTTTTCACTATGTTGTGTTAATTTAAAACTTTCATATTGTAATTTAAACATTTTTTTTCATCATTTTTTCTCACAAGAGATAGGTATAGGGAATACTAATACAGATCGATAGTAAAAACTAATTTTTCTAAAATAATGGATCACATACAGGGTGTCCTATTTAAAAAAAAAGAGAATTAGGCAAAAATTTAGGATTTATGCCAAATTATTAGACAGCACCCAGTATAATAAAAAAAGTAACTTTACACTGTAAACGATAATGCTATATCTGGTTAATAAGTTCCTAATAAATTTAAACTTTTATTTAAATTACATTAGAGGATATTGCGGTTTATAAACATGACTTGGCAGAAAAGTGTAATTTTCATATAAAAACCATTATAACTCAAAAACGGTTAACAATAGTTATAGAAAAGTGTTAACAAAAAATGTTCAGAATACCGTGAATAATTAAGAAATGTTTAAACATTAAAATTTTTTTAAATAATTAGCAACTAAAACATTAACGTCTGCAAATTTTAGTCGTAATAATTTAAGTTATGTTTGTGATTCAATTATGATGAAATTAGATGTGAAACAGTTAACATATAATAAAAAAGCAGCTTTTTGATATATTATCCCCTTATCTATAAATTATTATTAATATTTCTTTTTAGTTGTTGGCTCGCTGCTTTATCCGTTCGATTCCCAATCTCCTTAGATCTTCGTACACGCCGTCTAGTCATCTAAGTCTAAGTCTTTTCTAGGCTACCGAGAAACACTCATCAGCTCATCTGATTCGCTTTTTATTTGTTTCAGTCAGTAGGTTTGGCTTTACAAACAGTAGCTGCAGTCCCTGGTTTTTTCATATTTTTCAAGCTTCACTGTCTCTAACTAGACCATATATTTGTCTAAAGACTTTTTTCTCTCAACGTCTGAGTGTTTTGTTTACCTTTGTCAAAAAAAGTCCATGTCTCGCTTTTATACATCACTACTGGACGGATCACTCTTAGATACAAATTCTTGTGCTTCCCCTTGGTTGCTTGATATGATCGTGAACTTGAGTTTTTTCTCTGGAAACGTCTGACATGGCATTTTAAAACTATATAGGATCTTCAAAGTTTGGTAACGATCTTGTAAGTTTTTTCCTTCAACAGCCAAGTTAAATAACACAGAACATAGTACATCTCCTTGTCCTAAACCAAATATTATTTTTAGAGGTCCAGACAGTTCTCTTTTTATTTTAACCCTACTGCTTTTTGATTCTTCAATCAGCGTATTGAGAATTTGCTTCATTGTGCCCTCACCCTTAACCAAGCCTGCTTCTTCTTATGATATTTATCTATCGAGGTATATCTAAATGCGACATTTGATAATTGTCAATAGAATGTTACTTAGGTGTGAAATAAGTAAGATTGTTCGGTAATTACTACATTTTGTAGTTGCACCTTTTTATGAATTGGAGTAAATACGACAATAAACCAGTTATTGGGAGATTTACCAATTTTCCATATTTGATTGCACAGTTTTCACAATAATTGGAGACCAGGTTTACCCATGCTATGTAAAAGCTTACCTGTTATATCATTGCAATCAGGTGACTTATTTTTTTTTTGTGTTTTATGGCATCAACTTTAGGTCTTAGGAGATCTGGTTCTAGGTTTATTGGTACGAATTCAGTGCTCTAATATGATTCATGTTAGAGGTTTCTTCTTTATATAGTTCTTCGCATTATTTCTTTTAAGTTTCCAGAATCATGTCCATATCGCTTACCATATTACTTGTTTCATGTTCTATAGAATAGTATTTTGGTTTAAATTTCTAGCAATATTTTCACTTTCTGAAAGAGATCTCTATTTTTTAAGATGTACGTGAATATTTCTAACGCGTGATTCGTCAAAAAGCCATATTAATAGTCACCAAGAGTGCCTCTGATAGTGGTGTCAATCGCTTACTGAGTACTTTTTTAAAAACATTTAATTTAAAAAATTTTTCATTGAAAATATCACACTGCCAAAATTCACAACTTTGTCTATTTGTAGATTAATCACTAAAATTAAACGTTCTAAAGATTTGTTCATTCACTCTGTAAGCGCACGTTAAAGCTGGCTGGTTATTTAAATCTGATAAGATGTACACCTCGTTAAAGTTTATTGTAAACGAGCGAAATAATACTATAAAAGAATCATTCTGAATTTTAAATTAACGGAAGTTTTTAGTTAAAACAGTGAAAACTCTTACGGACTGTATCCTTACTGGGTATATCCTGCGTTTAACGATCTGGAATGGAACTATTAGCCTCGATGGAAATGGCTGTTAGTTGTAGTATGTGAAAAATTGCCTGTTTAATTCAATATAAATCTGAAAATTTAAGTTAAATATGGGTAATAATTAGAGCTCGGATTAATAGGCAACTAAAATTAAAGCAAAAGGCGCCTATATAGGCAAACATTTTTTATTAAAAAAGGCACAAATTTTAACATATAGGCAATGTAGAAAATTTATTATTTAATATACAAAGTAAATTAACTTAACATAAATAAATATACACAACATAACATCAGTGACATACCAAATTAATAATAAATAACAATTAAATATTGTAACCACTTAAAATTCATCATCATCACTGGCTCGACAACCCTTTTTGGGTCTTGGCCTGTTCCAGGATTCTTCTCCATTCTGATATGTTTCGTGCTTTTTTTCTCCAGTTTTTTATTTTTAAGGTTGTTATATCATTTTCTATTTGTTCTAAATATCTCAGTTTCGGTCTTCCTCTTGTTCTTTTTCCTACTGGCATCTGTTTGAATATTTTGTTTGGTATTTCGCCTTCTTCCATTCTTTCTACATGTCCTATCCAACGCAGCCGTCCTATTTTAATGAATGTTATAATATCCGGATCCTGGTATATTTTGTATAGTTGAGAGTTGTATCGTCTTCGCCATATTCCATTTTCTTTTGTGCCCTTATATATGTGTCGCAAGATTTTTCTTTCGAAGGTGGCTAACAACGTTTCCCCTCTTTTAGTGAGTGTCCAGGTTTCTGAGCCATATATGAGTACCGGTCTTATTAGGGTTTTATATATTTGGCATTTTGTCTTTCTTGCGACGTTATCTGATCTTAGGTGTCTAATTAAGCCATGGTAACATTTATTTGCAATAAATATTCGCCTCTTCACTTCCTCCGTAACGTTATTATCAGACGTGACTAGGGATCCCAAGTATATAAAGTTTTTTACCCCCTCTATGTTGTATTCTCCTAATGTTATATTTTGTGGCTGCCTTATTTCTGCGTTTTTACTTACCTGCATATATTTTGTTTTGGTCTGATTGATTTTAAGACCACTATTTTGTGCAGCTCGTTCTATTTGGTTGTATGCCTCTATCATTTCTCTTCTTGATGTTGCGATTATAACATCATCTGCAAATGCTAGTATTTGCACGCTTTTATTAATGACTGTTCCTCGTGTATTGACTGTTGTGTCCCTCAGTATTTTCTCGAGTACGATGTTGAACAAGATGCATGATAGAGCGTCTCCCTGGCGTAGTCCCTTTTTCACATCTATTGTTTCCGTTAATTCATTTTGTATCCGGTTTAGAGATTCTTTTATCAGTTCTATTAGTTGTGTTGATATATTAAATTCAACCACTTAAAATTGTATTAATAAAATAGCTGTAACTACATTCAGATGCAAAAAAAACGCAACAGAGGAAATTTTGATCAAATTCAAAGTATTTCATTTTTTTTATTTTTAGCCCTATTTTGATGATTTTTTTTTTAGCAAACTGTGTATACATTTATAAATTTTAATTTGGTGTACTCAGTTTTTTCATAAAATTTTATATTTGACTTATTGTAGGGGATTAATTAAAACGTGGTTTTATTATCCTAACTTTGATACATCCTGTAGAATAATTCCGTTTGCGAATTTTTGTAAAACCTTATTTTTCTGTTGCAACCATGTCTCCTTAGCATTGTGTTTTTGTTTAATGTCAAAATATGCCTTGTTTCATTCTTTAGAGCCAAATGAATTTGCCACCCACAATTTAGGACTTTTTTAATTATGATTATTTTGGACTTATTTTGTAATACGACGAGGTGGCTTTGGTGACTGTTTTCATCATGTCATATTGACACTTACATTTTGTTTAACTATGATTGATCATGGTTCTTAGTGTCGAAGATTGTGCGAAAGCCGTTGATCTGGTTGAAGATGCGCGAAATTATGAATATGTGGCTACAGTACTACACACTCATCGCTATACCATCCAAAGGGTAGCAGAACGTTTTATACAAACTGGAACAAACAAGCGTAAAGCGAGAAGAGGCAGGAAGTTCACAACTACCGCTTTAGATGATCGTTTTGGACGAGTCAACGCTTTGCGGGATCGACATTTAACAGCGGTGCAAACAAGAAATCAGCTTCAAGAGGTTCGAGGCAATAATGTAAGTGTATTTACAGTTCGTCAAAGATTAAATGAGTTTGGTTTGCAAAGTTGCAGACCAGCAACTAGGCCCAAATTACTTCCACGGCACAGAGTGGCTAGACTACAATTTTCCAGGAAACATTTAAATTGGAATTAAGGACAATGAAGTAATGTTCTTTTTACGGATGAGTCGAGAAACTGTCTTCACGTATTAGATGGAAGATAACGAGTATGGCGTCAAATTGTAGAGAGATTTGCGGAGTACGCTTTCAGTCTCCGCGTTAGCCATGCGGTGGGGGGTTCTGTGATGGTATGGGCAGGAATATCCCGAAAGGCGCATACTGCATTGGTATTTATTGAGGGTTCGTTGACTGCACACCGGTATATTAAGGAAATTTTAGCGAATCACGTAGTACCCTTTTCTCAATATATCGGCGATGATTTTCTATTAATGCAAGATAATGCGCGACCCCAATCTGCAGTGAGTGTCACGCAATATTTAGAGAAAGTTGGTATTAATAGAATGAACTGGCCAGCGTGTTCGCCAGATCTGAACCCAATAGAGCACGTTTGGGACATGCTTCGTAGAAATATTAGAGGTCGCAAAGTCGCACCAGCCTCAATTAACGAACTTCGCTTGGCTCTAGAAGAGAAATGGAAAAAAATTCGGCCAAAATGGTATTCGCAACCTCATAGACAGCATAAGCTGACGTGTACAGACAGTTATAGAGGCTAGGGGAGGCAATACAAAGTATTAAGTTATTTTTCAGTGCTTCTGGGATGTCGAAATTAGTAGTCAGCAAAGCCTCATCCTCGTATTACAAATTAATACAACAGATAATGGTAATAATAGGAAAAGTCGTAAATTGTAGGGGGCAAAGTTATTTTGCTTCTAAAAATAAACCAATCCATATTTTCACATAAAACAAAAAACTTAATAATACTTAAAAGACATAGTTGCAACCAAAAAACAAGGTAATACTTTGAATTTGACCAAAATTTCCTCTGTTGCTTTTTTTTGCATCTGAGTGTAAATGCTTTTCAATATTTTCAGTCTTAAAACTATGTTTTCGATCACTTAAAATTAATTTCTACATTGAAAATGAACGTTCTACATCGCTAGATGAAATTGGATCTTATTTCAGCGCAAATTATAAATTTGTCTCAATTTATAATTCCTCGGAAAATGACGAAAATATGCGAAAGATATACGAAATAATGAAAAACAGATAAAAACGAAAAACCTTCATTGTTGTCAATACCATATTTCATTTTTTATTAAATTAATTTACCAGGTGCAGATTTAATTTTTGACTTTAAATTATCTACTGATTTTACTGACTCACATAAATTTTGTCCACACACTCACATCCCTTGTCTTTCTTATAAGGTAATTGTGGTAACTAATAATTTATAATTGTTATTTTGTATATTTTTTCTGATCTACGCTTATAAGTGTGGTGTTACTTTTTCCAGTTTCGATGTTGAGCACCAGTACATTATGATCATGTCTATATTTGGATAAGTCCTTGCAACCGTACAAATGTTTTCAAATAATATGTTATTTACTAAGGTATTTCCTATGTACAAATGGGGAAACACAAGACTCTGCGAAAATTAAAGGGGCTTAACAGTGTTAAATGTGGCATACAAGATTTTATCAGAAATTATATACAGCCGCCTTAAATCATTTTGGGAATAAAAAATGGGTGAATATCAATGTGGCTTCAGACCAAAGAGGTCAACTATAGAACGAATACATATCTTAAGAGGTAAACATGAAAAATATGCTGAATATATTATAGCAATTTCCAACTTGTATATTGATTTCAAACAGGCGTTTGATGGAGTAGATCAACAAAAAATGTTAAAACAAGGTGACGCCTTATCAACAACACTTTTTAATCTAATTTTAAAAACTATGTAACACTGCCGTATTACAATAATATATACAAGGCCTGAATCGCTCACTGTCGGAAAAGAATTGGGCGGGGTTTTCATAAACATATAGAAACTACATCGTATTTTAAATTCAAGTACAATTAGATAATATGAAATTATAATTTATTATTGGACGCCACCCCTGGTTTATCCTCGAAGGGGAAGAGAAAAAAAAAAATTAAGATTTATTGAAAGTTTACAAGAAAACTATTCTTTATTATTTCTTAGTAATGAACAAAAAGAAAACATTAAAAGTTACGTTATCCCAAAGGGATTCCAAAATATTATTTTATGTTAACATTATCATAAACAAAAAATCTTTGTATCGTATTAAATTAAGAATTGGTTATAAAGAAAATGAATGTATATATATATTAACCCCAAATTTCGAAATTTGTTTACATTGAAAATAATATAGTTATTTATCAACTAGGAACAATGAAGAAAATAAACCTTTAAATTAAATTAGAACACTTCACTATATTTTCATTTTTTTTGAGTTCATAATCATTTCTGTTGTCTTGAAAGTAGGTATAATAAAAATTGGTACAACCTTAATCTGCTCTGTTTCTCTTCTTGTTTAGTAAGTCACCAAATAAACCATTGATTCAGCTACGTACTATATAAAATCACCACCATCCTAGATAAGAGGGGTTCGGGATTCCATAAAAAGATACTGCTACTGGGCCATGATCTGGAATAACTCCATAGCAATACTATCTTGCGACAATGTATTAGAAATATAATATCAGCATTATAGCCTCTCCAATAAGGGTCTAAAAAAATAAATATCTATCTGAAATATGGACAAGAAAAGGATTTATTTGCTCACCTCTGAATTGAGACCCACTTTATAAAACACGTCTTAACGGTTGGACGGTCTTAACAGAAAAGAGCGAAGCGCTGTCATGGCGCCTGAATCTGGAAATTGGGTGTGAGCGACAAGTTGAAAAATATGCTCATCTACCGGATATATTTGGGAATTACAGAAGAAACCTTGAGTCGGCTACAAGTAGGTACTTGACAGATAGATGGGGTTAGAAGTTTTATTTAAAAAAAAATAATCGAAATATATAATGAGTTTCTTTTAAATCTTTTGAAACGGTTACACAGCCCTCCCCACGATTTCAACTGGGTACCAGCGTGGAATCGGACTAGGCATGGTGGCACACCATACTAACCTTTTCAAAAGTGGAAATAGATATACGGAGAGGTAAGACAAACAGAATGGACAAATGTAGCTACAATCTGGACTCACAGAATCCTTCTTTCACAACTCACGTGGGAACAACTCAAAGATTTCAGAACAAAGCGAAACAGAACGCATAGAAATGACTCAACTATAAAAATGTAAACAAAAAAAATTGCATTCTCACTCTCAAAATGCATAGGGTATTTCACCTATAACCAATATCATGAACAAAGCGGAATAAAACAAAACATATCTACAAATCATTATTTGAGACCAAATGCTCGCATTTAATCGAAACAATATAATTAAGATATTATTATTTGAAATTTCATAAGTAATATAAAGCAAAACATACTAGTGTTGTCACCAAGATACAAAACAGATAATTTACTGCGTAGTCGTTATGAGACCTAACACAATAAAACACAAAAAAAATAATGTTATCGTTTGTTCGGAAGCGTAGAGTCTTTCATCTATGACTTAATCCACGAATAACATAAGAATAATAATACAATCGTATCATTAACGCCATAAAATACAAAATACAAATGTGTCATCGTTTGTTCGGAAGCATAGAGTCTTTCATCTATGACTTAATCCACGAATAACATAAGGTAATAACGCAGCGCGTCATTATAGACACATTTAGAAATACACAAATAAAAGGAAAGAGTTACTAATAGTTCAAAATTGGGTACATTAAAGTTCTACAAAGACAAGCCTTAATAAGTTTACTGGGAAAGGTAGACATCAGAATTTCTGTAAGACACATCTATATTTAGAAACAAAAAAAGGCTGATGTTTAGTTATTAGTATGACAACTAGAATTTGTGATAACTAACGTGTATCATCCGCCTATAATAGGGACAACATTGGTAGGTCAACTTCGGGTAGGGTCAACTTCGGGTAGGGTCTAAATAATTCTAGATTACATAACTAAACAGGTATTGGAGAACTAAAAAAGTTTCCTGACGCGGGAGGCTGTTATTCTAGATTTATTACTGAAATAAAATTATGAATGGCTTATCATTCCGACGAGTCAACTAGCGGGAATCCGCTTACTTCATCCCTAGCCTTCCTCAGTGTCTGGCCATTCAGAATATAGGATGTTAGACAGCAATAATCTTTTCAAACATTATTTTGGGGGGTTTCGAATAGAGAGTCGAAATTCGAAGGTCTTCACACTAAGAGTAAAACTTAGGCAAATGAACAGATACTATTATGAACTATCATTGGTAACTAGACAGAGGAATCTTGATATCTTTGGTATAGATACCAAAAAAATTACTTGGATTTATAAATCCGTAAAATAAGATAAATTGAATTTTGTATCCACTTGAAGACAACTAAAGGTATGTACAATTTATTGTAATATAAACTAACATAAGCATAAAAATATCACACTCTACCAAGGCATTTTAAAAATAAAATGAGATTAAATTTTGCAAACACCCTTAAAATCAATATAGGTTCTTGGTCGGGGTAGCATAAACTTAAGATCTCGATCAATACAAACTAGAGAGAGAATAATACCGAAGTAGAATAAGATAAGATAAAAATAAAATTTATGTCGAAAAGAAATACGACATATATACATATATATATATAGACATATTGAACACAATAAATGATCAATATTATAATAATAAAAAGTAAAACAGTTCAACGAACTGGGGTGCGAGCCAAACTGAGTTGCTCTGGAGATCGACGTGCGGAGTCTCCTACACTACTTCCAGAGGCTCGTCTCTTTGCGACAACATCTGAGATACACAAAATTATTAATTGGAATAGGGATAGGTCCACTAATCCACTTGACTATAGCAGGATGCTCCCTGACTAATAGTCAACACCACCGACATAAAACAAGGGTTGTCGAGACAGCTCAAAAAAAAAAATTGAAACGTGTCAACTTCCTGAAGGGAAAGAAGCACTAAGGGACATATTTGCCGAAGCAAAGTGGTATTCAATGTACTAAGTACTAGGGTATCAGTGCTGTACTGACCCCACGCCAAAAAAATTTGGAAAGGAAACGAATCCTCTCCAGGATAAAGTTCGCGTTAGCGCAACTCTTCCTGTACACGGGCCACGGAGGGATTGAATAGTCGCTGGAGAAGGTAGCAAAGATTAAGTACGCAAAGGCGTAAAGGGAATCAACAAAAAAATTAAAAATTAAGAATGGACTGAACATTTTAGAAAAAAGGTATTAAAATTTTAAGAAAACCGATTTATTCGGTTTCAGACAAATCTGAATTATCCGTCGAAACACTGACAGGTTGATAAGCTTTTAGGTCTAAATAAAACAATAAAAAATAAACAAAAATCACGACATATTTACATGCAAAATTAAACTGGATGCTCGATTTGATGAATCGACATCAGGTACAGTTCGTTGTCTATTAGGCACAACGACCAATGGCAGATTTCTATAAATATGGCTCTAACCTAACCAAAAATGTGGAACAGACCAGTGTTAAAGTTTCTGGGAGCGAAAAGAGGGATGCTTCCAGCTCAACAAAGGCGGGTGGCCAACTAAGTAGTCTTAGCAAGCTTCGCTATGGTTATCCACTAGGTAGACAACCTAAATAGCATCAAACAATAATAAAGTTGACTATGACAGTCAAGCAATGAATGAATTTCCAACCACTGGTTGAAAATTGAACTAACGCAAAAGAAGAAAGACAGGATGGCCAATAGTTCCATAAGAATATCCTCTGTGATTGATCACAGCAGAAAATTTCCAAGCAAGAAGAAGACTCCCAAAAGGAAAAAAGAAGAAAATAAATCCAAACCGTTAATACACATCTTGGAGAAGCAGAAAGAAAAGGGGTATATGGCATACAAGACACAATCGCTACACAAAAAGTTCAGTTTCAAACTGTTGTTTCCAAAAGAAACAAAAAAAAATCGTAGGAGTCTTCCACGAAGCAAAAACTTACGATAAGACTTAAAAGGAACGGAAGAATCATTACAATCTTCCAAAGAAATAGAAAAATATTACAGTCCATCGTCAATAATAAAAAATCGTGATGTTGGATGTAACACAACAATAAAAAAGTTGAACAGTAAAACATTTTTGACACCTAATTGAATTCAATATGGTCGTCATACAAATCACAAAGAAATGTTTACCATTCTTTAGCAGAACTCTAACAAAGTCAAAATAATATAAACTTTTAATTCTCAGTGGGTCATTTAACGGTAGTACCAGAACTATTTCAATTGTTAAACAAACGTGGTCTTAACGTCGACATAAAGATAAAAGATAAATTCACAATAGGCGGCAGCGGGTTGTTTCACCTCTGTATATACAAAGAGTCACAATAGACAACAGCAAACTACTTCAACCTCACTTGTACCATATCGTGAACACAAGATAATAAATGAAAGCTTTTGAGCCTTAGCCAAAAGTCTCAAAGCAAAAGATATATGTGGTCTAATAAACTATTAGAAGACCGCAAAAATGTCAACGACAAAAAAGAAAGCTGCTGCGTATACAACAGTCTGACATCACACAAATAACTCAAGATACAATAATACAGGTCACGTGCCTGTACGTCCTACAGGACATCTCGAGAAAAAAAAGGTAAAACCACAAAATAAAAATAAGTTCCAGTACCAAAAACATACTTCTACTACATCTGACCACACAAAGACATAAAATTAACATAACAGAAGGAGAATAACAATATTTCCGCTCTATATTCTCAACAAAGACGCCTTAGGCAGAGAGAAACGAAGTCATATCATTACTTCCTTATACATGCAAAACAAAAGAACAATGGACTGTAAAATATAGAAAGCATTTTCCTTTTCAGGAAATAAAATTTTCTTTTCAAAGTACGAAAAAGTTAAACTATGAAAAAATAAATTTTTAAAATAAACGAAAACAAATTAAAAAGAAAATTTAACAGATAACAGATATTATATCAAAAACACCCAAAAAAGTATTCTGCAAAAATCCAGATAACACATTTTAAAATTACGTAGGTCGGGACAGCCTGTATATAGGTATAATTCCCAGCTGTGTGCCGCAAATAAAAACCATGAATCAAGGTTAAGAAATAAAATTCACTTAATTGATTTTTCAAATAACGAATGCTAAAAGCCATTTCGTTTATTTAAAATAAACACATTGAGGAATATAATTATTATGGTTCCTATAAACAAAAAGACTGAACTGCAAGGAAAAAGAATTGAGGACTATACAAATTGTCGAGACATATTAGCCGGAATAATTTCAAGGTTTCAATCAATCTGAACACTAAAAAAAGAAATAAACAAAATTCATTTTTCACTTATGGAATGTTTACCTAGGCGGACGGGGAATAAACAGACGATTATCTTACCATTCAAAATACGACCATTAAAATGCACACGCAATAAACATTCCAAATACGTATTATGTATTTCACAAAATTAAAAATACGACGAGAATATTTCTACGCAATTTTACGAAGATTAAAAACGAATACATATAAATACTTTACAGAAAAAATTCTAAACTGATTAAACAAAAATTGGGTAAAAGCAAATACACAAACAACTTGAGTCTAAAATACGAAATGTAAACAGAAATCATAAACATATTACGTTGTTTTTATAATGAAGATACACGCTCCACGATTGGCGCGCCATTTTGTAACACTGCCGTATTACAATAATATATACAAGGCCTGAATCGCTCACTGTCGGAAGAGAATTGGGCGGGGTTTTCATAAACATATAGAAACTACATCGTATTTTAAATTCAAGTACAATTAGATAATATGAAATTATAATTTATTATTGGACGCCACCCCTGGTTTATCCTCGAAGGGGAAGAGAAAAAAAAAATTAAGATTTATTGAAAGTTTACAAGAAAACTATTCTTTATTATTTCTTAGTAATGAACAAAAAGAAAACATTAAAAGTTACGTTATCCCAAAGGGATTCCAAAATATTATTTTATGTTAACATTATCATAAACAAAAAATCTTTGTATCGTATTAAATTAAGAATTGGTTATAAAGAAAATGAATGTATATATATATTAACCCCAAATTTCGAAATTTGTTTACATTGAAAATAATATAGTTATTTATCAACTAGGAACAATGAAGAAAATAAACCTTTAAATTAAATTAGAACACTTCACTATATTTTCATTTTTTTGAGTTCATAATCATTTCTGTTGTCTTGAAAGTAGGTATAATAAAAATTGGTACAACCTTAATCTGCTCTGTTTCTCTTCTTGTTTAGTAAGTCACCAAATAAACCATTGATTCAGCTACGTACTATATAAAATCACCACCATCCTAGATAAGAGGGGTTCGGGATTCCATAAAAAGATACTGCTACTGGGCCATGATCTGGAATAACTCCATAGCAATACTATCTTGCGACAATGTATTAGAAATATAATATCAGCATTATAGCCTCTCCAATAAGGGTCTAAAAAAATAAATATCTATCTGAAATATGGACAAGAAAAGGATTTATTTGCTCACCTCTGAATTGAGACCCACTTTATAAAACACGTCTTAACGGTTGGACGGTCTTAACAGAAAAGAGCGAAGCGCTGTCATGGCGCCTGAATCTGGAAATTGGGTGTGAGCGACAAGTTGAAAAATATGCTCATCTACCGGATATATTTGGGAATTACAGAAGAAACCTTGAGTCGGCTACAAGTAGGTACTTGACAGATAGATGGGGTTAGAAGTTTTATTTAAAAAAAAATAATCGAAATATATAATGAGTTTCTTTTAAATCTTTTGAAACGGTTACAACTATTATCAGAAAACTAGATATAAACAGCTGTATTAACGATCCATTTATGTTCATTTCCTCATGTATAAATTATGATATACCCGTTGATAACAATAATGAATTTTTTTGGTTGGTGCAAAAACTAAATTAGCTACTGCCTCTATAAAATAAGTTTTTTCTTTCAGTTGTAATATGCTGTTTTGTTTCCACGTAGTAGAGAAAATATTTTCTAATAGCCGTTTTAAATTAAAGTTAATCCGTAATTATAACCATAGAGTTTAATTTCATTCGCTCACAAAACGGCAAATGCACAGAACATAACAAGAAAATGTCCTGCTCATCAGAGTGTAAAATGTGTGTATTTAACATCGGCTCACTATCTTTTGTCTAGAAGATTCTGAGAACTGTTTCTGCGGCAGTAAATTAACATTTAAATGTTAAAGTGTGCTTAACTTGGCTATGACCATGCTTGTTTTGTTGAATAAGAGGGTATTGTACGCTGGGAAAAGTATCGCAAACTTAGGTGAAAACTCGCTAAAATTGCTTTTCCATATGTTGTTTGTACGAAAGCTTTTAAAAGAAAAGTCCATGAGTCTTGAAATTTGATTCAAGGATTGCTCTTGGTCTAAAGAAGAGCTTTATCGGATTTGAAATGAACTTAACTTTAGGGCATAAATACTAAATTTGAAGTTAAAAGTAGTATGTTGGTAGTTTATACTTGCAATTTAAAATCAATACTCAAAGGCGAGCGGCGCAGCCCTAAAAGATTTATAAAATAATTGGTTCAGAGATATGGATCTTCCTCTTGTGATGCCTATCCGTTACGGATGTTGGCTACTAGCATGGCAATTCTAACTGTATTGACCGCAGCTCAAAATAGTCCTGAAGTGGTCAAGGAAAACCATTTTCGTAAGTTCTGGACCCAAGATATTCTTCTTCCTGGTCCCCTCTTTTCGTAGATATGGATATTTGCGATATATCTGAACAGCAACAAATTCACGAGAAAGGCTTATGTTATCAAATTAAATTAGCAACTAAAAAGGTTATATTAAATATTGTAAAGCAGGTTTACAAAAATACTGTTACTCTATGCTCATAAACATTTAAATTAATTCAGAAGCGTCAACATGTAGGAAGTTAATTTTTTCTAATTCAAAATGTTGGCAGTTTTACACGAATTAAAAAAAAATGCAATACCTTACTACTCTTAAAACCCGAGTTATCCTTTTTTTTTAATTCACACTATTTCAAAAACTGAACTCATAACTCAACTTTATAAAAGTCGTTCCTATTCGAATCTCCTGTTCTAATGAACGAAAATTGATGTTTTATTTTAATTTGGGTTATCTCGTTTAAGATTAGGTTATTAAGATGTAATTAGTTACTTTCTTAATTTTTTATTTAACCGAGTAATTTAAACAAATTCAAATAAATATTTATTGTGCAAAATTTTACATTTCTCTTATTATTAATATTATTATTATTAGACAAGTGATGAAATGATAGGTAACTCAAATATTTATGTGTTTTAGAAATAAATGTCTTTAACAATAAATTTTACAAAAAAAATAATTTTTTATTATTCAAATATATTTTAAACAAATTAATTCTTATAAACTTTGTATAATTACACACAAAACTTAATTTTACTATTTATAATTATACAAAGTTTATAACATTTAATTTGTTTAAAACATATATGTAATGTTTGTGAGTCAAAAAAATTAATTGTAAAAGTAATAAGCATAATCCAATAAAAATTAACACGTATAGATACTATAATACATAAATATTTAAGTTACCATCTTCATAATTACTCTAGTAAATGTCCGTTTTGGAGTATAATTTTCTTGGTCACGACGGATTTGCTTGAAAATTTTGATTTAGGTTCCTCTTACCCTCTACTTCACTTTTGGACTTGAGCCCAGGGTTGCGTTTACTTAAGGAATTAAAGCCACCCCTTCTAGGGAGTGAAAAATATACGTTTAAAATAAGTCTGTTCATTTTTTAAAATAAATGCTGCGCTTTCAGACGGTCACAAATAACTCAAAAAGTAAGTATTTATCAAATATATGTATATATATATATATGTATATATATATATATATATATATATATATATATGTATATATATATATATATATATATATATATATATATATATATAATGGCAAAAATGTAGCTTATAAAAAACAAAAAAATATAGTATACTTTTGAAGTGGGTAGAGCCAGTAGAAGCAGAGTTGTAGCTTATGAAATGTAGGTTCTTATTTATCAAATTTGAAATCGAATATTTAAACGTGAAATAACCAAAAAATGAAACACTTTTCTGGGAAACTCATTAAAAATTTTTAAGTGTTTAATGAAAGCTTAATTTTTTTAAGTTTCTAGTATGTATTAAAATTAAGTAAGTTACGCTCAAAATAAAGTTGGTGCTTTTTTTGGGTAAAAACATCGTGAAAACTACCCCCAATATAATTTTTTGAACATTTTGGTTTTTTCTGTTTTTCTGTTAGACAATAATCGGTTAAGATATTGGTGCTCAAAGTTTGCATACACTCGTTATTAGTGACACTTTCACAAACTCTCAGCTGCAACCTTTTTAAATCACGAAATTATACACCCATGTATTTACCAATATGACAATATCATCGATATGTTTAAGAAGAAAAGTTTGAGATTAGTTTTTTACTCCAGTCGTCAGAGACGAAAATGCCACTCTCTAAAAATTATACGAACAAGACGCCAAAAAAGATGCAAAAACGTTTACCAATTTTATCCTCTGGATTTCTTCTAAAACCCCCCTTGTACAGAAGGAAACCGGAAAAAAATCGATTTACCAGGAATTTGTACGCTGTAGAAAAAATGTAGTTGAGATAATTTTAAATGTCTATTAGCATTTTTTATGTAGAATGAACCGTTCTCTCGCAAACAACGCTTGAAGCGACTGTCTATTTTTAATATCAGTTGTCAGTCGACGGTAAAAATTCGACATATTTTGATCCGAGTGTCCTAACAAAAATCGTTTTAAAAAGTAACTTTAGTAGTAAAGTAAAGTTTAAAGAGTTTACAAAAAAGATGCGTTTTAAAGATAAAGAGTTAAATAAATAAACGTGTCGCGATTTTTGCCAATTTTTATTATTCTCATGAGATCAATACAATTTATTCCTTTTATTAAACGACCACTGTAAAGTTTCGATAACATGAAATTTTTTACGGCAAACGTTTAAAATAATTATATAATAACGTTTTAAATTTTGGCAATAAATTTGAGGCATTTGAGATATGCTTAAAAATGCTGAATTTAAACTTTCACATTACAGACCATCTATACCAGGGATGGCCAACCCGCGGCACGCGTGCCACTCTGTGGCACGATTGAGTCCTATCAGTGGCACGCGTAGCGTTTTGGATTAAAACACTTTCAAAAAAATTAAAACTTGAAAAACAAAAAATAATAAGAAGAAACTTGGTAGGTTTATGGAAGTTACGATAGATGCGGCATCATTGCATCCTCTGGCGAGCGATATTGCTGCGATTGGTGCACGTGATCCTAGCTGTCGTAATGTGCAATAGGACTGCGTTACCCTTGCTTAGTTTATTTTAAACTGCCCCGTTGTATGTGCACATTTTGTCATCGCGCATTGTTTCTTTAAAATTTTAAAAGTATTTGTTCGATATGTCCACGAGTAAGCCTTCGACTTCAAAACGAAAATACGAAGATGATATTGCAATTCACGATTTTCAACCTGCTTGGGAAGAACAATTTTTATTTACTAATCGTAATACTTCAAAGCCTGTTTGTTTGATATGTGGATTGTCTGTAGCAGTTCCGAAAAAATTTAACCTGGAACGACATTATAAACAACTGCATAAGGACTTCAGCAACAAATATCCTATTGGTTCACATTTGCGAGCCGACTTTATTGAAAAAAAAAAGAAAACCCTAGCCAGCCAACAGTCACTGTTTCAGAAGAGAAGTGATGAAATGGAAACTATGGTTAAAACATCATATGAACTTTCTCTGCTGTTGGCCCGGAAAAAAAAAGCCTACTCTGATGGAGAGGAGATAATTAAAAATAGTCTGGCAATATTTGCTAAAAATGTGGGAGATGTAAAGATCAAAAATATGGTCGATAATATTGCATTATCCCGAAATACAGTCATGCGCCGTATAGATGATATGGGCCAGGATGTTGCTTCCCAAATTATAAGTGGATTAAAATCCTGCAAATTCTTTTCTTTAGCGTTGGATGAAAGTTGTGACAACACAGAAAATGCGCAGTTAAGCATTTTTGTCCGTTATACCAATGATAATTTTGAAAATGCCGAAGAGCTTCTGGATTTGCGCCAACTAGTCACAACAACAGGAGAGGACATTTTTCAACAGCTTAAAAACGTAACCGAAGTCAACAAAGTTGAATGGTCAAAATTAGATAGTGTTTGTACAGATGGAGCTCCTTGCATGGTTGGTAGACTAAAGGGGTTTGTTACATTACTGGAAAACTATTTGGGAAGAAAAGTTTTTAAGTACCATTGTATTATTCACCAGGAAGCTCTTTGTGCCAAGGACCTAAACATGTCATCTGTTGTTGACCCTGTAACACGCTGCATTAACAAAATACGAGCTCGGGCATTGAATCGACGACAATTTCGAGAACTGTTCGCGGAAGAAACGGAGCAAGATGGAGAGTTACTTCTCCATTGCAGTGTGCGCTGGCTCTCACTGAGGAAATGCACTCGAAAGGTTTTGGAACTTGAAGGAGTGCGTCTTAAAATATTTGCAAGAAAACAATGAACTACCCAGTGAGTGCTCGTTACTTAATGATAAAGATTGGCTTTGGGATTTAGCTTTTCTCACTGATATTATGAGACATTTAAATTTATTAAATTTAAGATTACAGGGAAAAAATTGTATTTTTCCTACTCTAGTTGGTCATATATCTTCTTTTGTGAATAAACTTATGCTTTTTTGTAACGATTTTGGAGAACAGAGATTGACACATTTCACATTAATGCAGGACTTAGCCAACAAGGTCAGTAGAACTCCAAATTATGACAAATTTAAAAACCTTATATCTATTTTGCCAGGTTCATTCAATACCCGGTTTGAAGATTTTCAAAAAGACAAAATGAATGTTGACCTTTTCATAAATCCTTTTTCTATTTCTCTGCAAGATATCAATTGTTACTCAGCTGAAAAACAGATCAAAATTATTGATTTACAGAACCACACTATACTAAAAACCAAATATAGGGAAATTATTTCAACTGTTACTGATCCCAATTATATTGAATTTTGGAAATTTATACCAGCAAACAATTTTCCTAATTTACACGAATTAGCTCTAAGATATTGTTGTAGATTTGGTTCAACGTACGTTTGTGAGCAAATGTTCTCTATTATGAACATAATAAAATCAAAATATCGCTCACGATTAACTGACATGCATTTAAAAAATCTAATTCTGTTGGCTAGTTCCGAAATATAGCTATAATATAGATGAATTAATTAAAAAAATACAAGTTCAAATACCACATTAAATAAGTAACTGTTTAATAATTTGAATTTTAGATAATAAGAAAATATTTAAGTTTTTTTGTTTAACGTTTTTATTTTATTTTTATTAACAATAAAGTAAGTTTGTTGTTATGTTTTACTTATTACGTTATTTTTTAAACCTCCACTATCTTGATTAAACGGAAAAATGTGGAATTTACATAAGAAATACATATTGTACCGTATATTATTAATGTTAGTATGTCGAAAAATTTTAGTGGCACGCCAAATTTTTTTTGTTCTCATATTGGCACTCGACTTAAAAAGGTTGGCCACTCCTGATCTATACATTTAAAACTACTCTTTTTCAATTACACCAGTAATTTTTTAAAACTACGCATCTTTTTCTTTAAATTTCACTCAAAACCATCTTCTTGAAGGCATTTTCCGTGACGTGACGTGCAATCGTTTGGAATGTAAAAGTTTAAATTCTGCGTTTTTTAGTCATATTTCAAATGCCTCATATTAGTTGCTATAACTTAAAACTCAAATTTCATATTATAGGTTTTGAAGATTGGCCTCTAAAAATTAAAATATCACTATGACCCGGTCAATTAAAGTAATGGATTTTATTGCAAAAATTGCGCAACGTTTATTTATTGAGCAGATTTATAAAAACTGTAAAAACGCATTTTGATTTTTGTTGATAGGACGCTCTGTTCTAAAGATATCGAATTTTTACCGTCGACTTGATACATTTTATTTACCAATAATTTGGTAAATAACATTTTTGTTCAAAATTATCTCAGCTACATTTTGTATTTTAAACATTTTTTCTTTTTTTTTTTCAGCGTACAGGTTCTTGGTAAATGGATTTTTTTGAGTTTTTACCCCTCTACAAGGGAAGTTTTATGGGGAAGCTCGGAGGTAAAAGTGGTAAACTTTTTTGCATCTTTTTTAGGGTCTCAAAATTGATATTCTCATCAAAATTCATTCAGCTTGTTCGTGTGATTGTTAGGGGTCAAATTTCTGACCACTGGACTATTTTATTTGTTTTTGTATAAATAATACGTCATCTGGTACATACCGTGTAGTAAATAATTTTCAGATGTTCAAAAAATCTGTACTGTTTATTTCAGATTTTTATTTTGACTTCCTTTCTTCTTCCTGTAATTTTTATTTGTAGCCATTAGTAAAGTACATTTTATTTTTATGTGGCCTTCCTATAAATACTTTAATTATCTATTGGGCTTTTCTCATTTCCTGATCTGTATAGTTACTAATTCTTTATAACAGTTTAAAAGGTTTAAATCTATTGAGTTCTCATTCTAAGTTCGCATATAAAAATTTTTTATATGTATATTTATATGTATATATAGAAATATTCTTTGTCAGTGTATATTGCCCAAACTAACTGCATCATTCATTCAGAGTAAGATTTCCCGGGACTTCCCGTTTCGTTTTCTCGAGTTATCCTGGCAACTAAACTCGCTAAGTTCCCAGAGTTCCTGACTTTATGAATAACAACAGTCTTAATTACTTGAATAATTGCCTCCAAGTTGCGAACTACTTATTATTACGTAATGTCTGGAAGCGACGCTACAAATTATATTAATCACCGGGACGTTGGATCCTTCAGGTCAACAAAATAGAGTAAATCATTTCGACCAAATGTTGATTTTAGTTTGTTTTTGAATACTTATCGCACTGTACTAGGTCCTATATATCATATTATTGTCTTATATCTTCATTTATTACTCGATCTCACTACTTTTCCTTATTTTTTCGGTATTTTCCAGGATCTGTTGGGTTTTATTTGTATGAGCTCTTATTTAAACAGAGTGTGTAAGTATTGCTGGCATGCAAATTTTGTATATTCCTTTTGATCAATCCCAAGCAGTGTGCGTATTATTCTACGTTCCTGAATGCATCTATAACGATTGCTGCTTTCCTGATTTAAGTGGGTGTTTCTCAGTGACTATGACTCAAATATCTCAACAGTAGGTGGGATTTTCTTTCTTTTTAAGTCTCTCTCTAATTTGCACATTATTGTTTCTTTGAATAAATTAAATTAATAACCAGCTTGTTTCGTTTTTTTATTGAATGCAATCTAAAAATTTTTGAAATTAAATTGAATAAATATTTGCTGCGGAGTTTTTTATACTTTTTGAAAAAGAATTAACAAATTTGCAATTCTTAATGTTATAGACCTTACTTTTAAGGAACTACTTCGAATATATTCCAACAGAAATAGAAATAATGATCTAAAAACTATTTAAAATTGCTTTCAATAATATAGTTCATTCTTACAATAATTATAAGAGCAAATTATTTAAAGCGTTCTATGTTTTATCTATTCTATCATCTAGATAATTTGTCTTCTGCTTTTATTGATATTATTTCTAACGATTATGTACCATACTTTCCATTTTTATTTTTACTGTGATAAAAACTTGTTACTAAGCTGCAGGCCAAGTTGTTGATTTAAAGTGTCTACTAACAGTTGTTCTTTTCTAGTAAATTCCTTTTCATATTTTAGTCCAACGGTCGGCAACAGGAGGACCCCGCCCGAATCCGGACCGCGAAAGGTTGAACTGCGGACCGAACTGCGGAATATCGATTGCTGAGTCAATCAACTTTAAAATAAAACTGATCTTAATTTTCAAATAGGAAGTGAAATGATAAATAAACATAATAATAATTATGTATGTTTCCAATAACTGAAATATATAAATCTGGGGAATTCTGTTCAAAATCTGGCAACTTTTAAAACACAATTTGGGGAAATAAAATTTATGGGCCTGGCAACGCTGCTACCCACTGACTGACAGTTGACAGTCGCTCACTAGTTGGTCAGTGACATGCACATAGCACACTACCGTTAATTTGTTTTCGATAGGCCGCAAATGGTTCCGATGTGTCTTATATGCAATACAACTGTCGCCTTAGTTAAAAGTGGAAATTTGAAGCGACACTACGAAACAACTCATCAGCAGTTCCACAAAAACTTTCCTCCTGGCAGTCAGGCGCGTAAGAAAAAACTTCGAGTATTTCTTAATTCTTACGAAAAAAGCACAAAAATCCTAGTTCGCTGCATGAGCGACCAAGAAAAATTCACAGAGGTAGCGTTCCGTGTATGCTGGATTCTTAATAAACACCAAAAACCATTTTCTGATTCTGAGATAGTAAAGAAATGTATGCTGGCAGTAGCTAACTCACTTTTTGAAGAGAAAAAAGATGTTGCCTCAGCAATTCAAAGCATCTCATTGGCAGTGCGAAGTAATACACGAAGAACGGAAATTTCAGCTGTGGATATTAAAAACTCTTTTCTTAATCTTTTGCAAAAGGTACATTGCTACGCCATAGCACTTGACGAATCATGTGACATTGTTGATGATGAACAAATGTCTGTTTTTGTAGAACAAATGAAGAGTTGCTAGCAATATTGCCGCTGTAAGGTAACACTCGAGGAGAAGATTTATTCAAGGTTATTGATGAATTAATCTAACATCAGTTATAATAAAATGATTTCGATTTCTACTGATGGGGCCGCAGCAATGATTGGCAAAGAAAAAGGTGTAGTAAAGAGGATCAGGGATAAAAATTCAAATTTAATAACATGTCAGTGCATAATACACCAGGCAGCCCTTTGTGGAAAACTAAGTGCTAGACTTAAGGAAGTCATGGACTTCTAAACTAATTTTCGAAACTAAATTTAGATTTTTGCTATAATCTGTATCTTTGAGCTGAGGAGATATGTTGTAGAATGCAATTTTTAGATTCCCCATGTCGCTATTAACATCTTTATCAACGTCTGTTTTGCCTTGCAATTCTTAGAAGGCACAGATTAAAGCAAACATCTGAATTTGGTTTCGAAAATTAGTTTACGGATTTTAATATCAAATTTCGCTATTTGCATCCATACGAAACCATGTTAGAGTTGCTTCCTAAGACAGAAAAGATTTATTTTCACGTTCAGAGCGACTGTAAAAAGCCGTTCTGAAGAGCCTTGTTAGGGCGAAATACGTTTAAGCGGATACACAGACGCACTGTACGTGAAATCAAATCTTAACTGTCTTTTTCCTTTTAAGTCATGGACAGTTTAGTGAAGTTTAATAATTTTATGAGATCTCATTCTGCTCTTCAGTACCGACATTTCAGGGAGTTTCTTTCTGTGATTTGAATGTGATTTAGCATATTCTGACTTACTACAACACAATCATGCTCGTTGGTTAAGTAAACGTCAAGTTATTGAACGTTTCTGGCTAATAAAAGAACATTTGATCTCCTTCTTACAAAATATAGATACGTAGGGAGTAGGGCACATTTTGAGTATATAACAAACAGGCACAACATGCTGGTTGTGACTTTTCTAACTAAAAGATATTTTAAAATATTTGAATGTGCTTAACACAGAGTTACAAGGAAATGGAAAATTAGTGTGTGATCTGATACAAAGCGTCTGTTTTTCCTTGTAAGCTGGATATCTTTCGTTATAAGCTGTAACTATTCTTGAATATAATAAAAATAAGGAGTACTCCGAAGGCGACATTGCAGTTTTCGTAAAATTTCTGGGCGATTGTAGAAACGAATTTGCTTCAAGATTCCAAGACTTTTCACAGGTAATCAAACTATCTTCATTTCTAAAATCATCATTTGAAGTTGATGCAGCGGCAGAATGGACAGATGTGGCTGCCAAGCTGTTTAATCTGTCAAAAGCATTACTTAAATGGAGATTATTGAATTACAAGAAGATTTGTCCTTGTACGTTTATAAATCGGTATCCGCCGAAGAATTTTGGGCCAAACATGTGCCAGCAAAATATGAAAATTGCAGAGAACTTGCAGTCAATTTGGTCACTATGTTTGACTCGACGTATATGTGCGAAACGTCTTTCTCAAAAATGAATTTTTTGAAAAACAAATATCGCTCCCGATTAACGGACGACCACCTCGAAGATACACTTCGAATTTGTTGTTCGACTCGAGAATCAGACCACAAACAACTAGCTCCAGACCTTCGGTGCAATTTTTCGCATTAATTTAAGGTCTTTTGTTTTATCATTAAGAATGTACCAAAATAATAAACATCTTGTAATTAAATGTGGACCTTTCTGGACCTTGTTCAAATTTTCTTTTAGTGTCCGGACCCCACATAACATTACTTGCCGACCCCCTAGTCTATTAATTGTATTTAATGGTCTTCGGTTATTTTCATATTAAAACTTTTTTTGACTTTATAACCATGCGAGGTCGACTTTTTTACCAATATCTTATATGTCATACTAACATTCCAAATATGTCGTGCCTAAATGTCTCTTCAGGCCTTCTTTGGTCTTCCACTTCTACTTATTCCAAGAACATTAAGGCAAAATATAAAGAAGCTATAAGAATTGCCACGTTATAATTTTTCTCTTATCAGATCTAACAATAATGAGTAAAGGGAGGATAATATGACAATTCAATTATATAAGGAAAAACTTCCAGATCACCAATTACCACCTCAACCTGTTACAACGCGATGGGGAACTTGGCTTGATGCAACTGTTTTTAATGTCACACATTACGATACTTCAAAAGAATTAATTCTCGACATAAACAATTCTTCTCAGGCAGTTTTAAAAGCACAGGAACTATTTAAAGATAAACAATTGCTGGAACAACCTATTTTTATTAAAGTAAATTATAATTTTATATCCAATACCATTTTACAATTGGAAACCAATTCTGTAGCTTTGATCGACTCCGTTGATTTGATTGAAAAGTTTTATACAAATTGTAAAAATGTAAAAGGTCCATTGGGAGCAAAAATTTGAAAATGTTATTAAAAATAATATAGGATTTCTGAATTGCCTGAACTTAAAGAAAATTTTTTGCCGCATTTAAAATTTGCAACCATTACTTCAGTTGACGTGGAACGAAGCTTTTCCTTATACAGATCACGACATTGTTTTATTGACCATACAACACAATGGCAATCGCTGTGACATGTTACACGTTTCCACCTATTCATTTCACAGTAGGTATGAATTGTCGTAATTGTCACATTGACATTAAAAATTTCAAACGAAGTTCTGAAAGAATAAACAAATAATTAATAAAATGCCTATTAAGTTGTATACCGTCCAAGAAAAAGTGCAACTTGTAATATGGTACTTTCAGGGTCATTCGATACGCGAAGTAATTGATTTATTTATTTATTTGTGCCCATTGGTGCCTTTGAAAATAGACCCTCACCAAGTGTTACAACAGTTAAAAATACCATTAAACATTTTCAAACTTCGAGATGTGTAAACAGTTGTAAAAAGTGTCATGAAGGTAATGAACCACGTGTTAGACCTGTCGATGAGGAGCGTCAAAACAGGGATATTGATATGTGTGCTTTTGTGGAAGCTAGTGAACTCTGCAATAGTGTACAAATTGCTAGGGAAGTAAACGTGAATGCTCGAACTGTCCAGCGAGTTCTCAAAAGGAATGGGTATCACTGTTTTAAGATACAACCAACACAAGAACTGTTTCCGGAAGATAACTTTAGGCGGATGGAGTTTTGTGAATTTATGTTACATAAACAGAATGAAAATGTACACTTTTTAAAAACTGTTTTATTGTTTTTTTTACGTAAAAGTACAAACGATTCTTATTCTGATTTGTTTTCTTCTTTCTTGTCTTATTGTTATAAGCTTTGTCCATAAAATTTGTACAATTTTTAGTGATAATAAAGCATATTACTTATTTACCTACTTATTTATTTGTATTGCTATTGTTACGATAGATGGTGACGTGTCGTATGACTCAGAACGGTAAACATGTTTATCACTAATATGCTTATTCATTCGAGTATTTTCTAGGTAATGCCTACCTGACAACACCCTTTGTAATAAAAACAACAGTTCGAAACTTCTGGAGACGATTCGATGTCAAAACCAGTTTGCCGTTATCATTTTCGCCGCTCAGTCTGGTCGAGAGGATTGTCGACTTTTCGAGATAACGGCAATTTATGTATATAAATGAAACATTTTATATGGAGGAACAGTTAGTTTTGAAGATTCGCGGTCGCGATTTAATTGTAGCGTTCGGATACATAAATTATGTAATTATTAATCAAATAAATTGTTGATACAAATTATCGTGCTTTTTAATAAATTAAAATAAGAACAATATAATAAATTATAAATTATTAGAAATACTACACTATTAAGGCTAAAAAATAACCAAAAAATTAGTTTTAGAGCATTATAATAAATATACTCTTGAGATAGGATTGCAATAAATCTTAATTCCTATGGTCAACAAAATAATGTTGTAATCTGTATAAATATTAAGAGATAAAAGACAATTACGTCTTGTAGAACATTTTGAAGAACACATTATAGTGAACTCATTTCATATTATTAAAAGTAATTAATTAAGGAGTGAATATTTATATTGTACAAATTTCTAGTTTTTTCTAATATAGTATATAGTTTATTATATAGTAAAAGTATTTAAGCATATTTTAGATTTTAATTTTCAATCTCCTTTTTTGTGTAGTAATTGATTCTTTATAATAAATAAATAGAATTTTAAATCATCAAAAAGTATTCTTAGTGTTTAAATATTCTATATATGGTTCAAATATTGAGACAAACAATTTGCATTGTCTGCATATTTTAAACATTATTTGAATATTTTAAGCATATTTTTAGTGATAATAAAGCATATTACTTATTTACCTACTTATTTATTTGTATTGCTATTGTTACGATAGATGGTGACGTGTCGTATGACTCAGAACGGTAAACATGTTTATCACTAATATGCTTATTCATTCGAGTATTTTCTAGGTAATGCCTACCTGACAACACCCTTTGTAATAAAAACAACAGTTCGAAACTTCTGGAGACGATTCGATGTCAAAACCAGTTTGCCGTTATCATTTTCGCCGCTCAGTCTGGTCGAGAGGATTGTCGACTTTTCGAGATAACGGCAATTTATGTATATAAATGAAACATTTTATATGGAGGAACAGTTAGTTTTGAAGATTCGCGGTCGCGATTTAATTGTAGCGTTCGGATACATAAATTATGTAATTATTAATCAAATAAATTGTTGATACAAATTATCGTGCTTTTTAATAAATTAAAATAAGAACAATATAATAAATTATAAATTATTAGAAATACTACACTATTAAGGCTAAAAAATAACCAAAAAATTAGTTTTAGAGCATTATAATAAATATACTCTTGAGATAGGATTGCAATAAATCTTAATTCCTATGGTCAACAAAATAATGTTGTAATCTGTATAAATATTAAGAGATAAAAGACAATTACGTCTTGTAGAACATTTTGAAGAACACATTATAGTGAACTCATTTCATATTATTAAAAGTAATTAATTAAGGAGTGAATATTTATATTGTACAAATTTCTAGTTTTTTCTAATATAGTATATAGTTTATTATATAGTAAAAGTATTTAAGCATATTTTAGATTTTAATTTTCAATCTCCTTTTTTGTGTAGTAATTGATTCTTTATAATAAATAAATAGAATTTTAAATCATCAAAAAGTATTCTTAGTGTTTAAATATTCTATATATGGTTCAAATATTGAGACAAACAATTTGCATTGTCTGCATATTTTAAACATTATTTGAATATTTTAAGCATATTCCTGCATTTTTTTTACAAAAATATGTGCATTAAAATGCGCATTGTTTAAAGATTTTCTTTGCATTTTATCTTCTCTTTACTAATCAGAATAAATAAAGACTAATCACTGGGTCCTGATACAATCCCATTTCACATAAAATTTATCAGTCTTCCCTAATAATTATATAAATATCGAGAAATATCTAAATGGAACTAGCCGCCCATAGTCCAACTTGTTAATACCATATATATATATATATATATATATATATATATATATATATATATATATATATATATATATATATATATATATATATATATATATATATATATACAGTAGACTCCCTCTATAACGAGAACTGAAATGACAGACCAATTACCTCGTTATAAACCGATCTCGTTATATCAGAAAATCATAATACTGTGCATACATATGAATCTGTAGTTTTCTAAACCATTAACTTCCTATAGTGAAGCCATTCGGAGCAATATAAGATGCTAATAAATATTGTTTGAATGGCGTTTTTGAAAAAAAGTTATTTACTTTTATTGTCAATGAAATATATTAAAACATAAAAGAGTTGTTTACTTTTATTATCAATGATATACGTTAAAACAAAAAGCTGTACTTATATTTTTTTCCAACTACATAATGTATAAATCGTATTTTCAAGGATAACATAAACTATTGCTTCTGCAATTTTAAGAACTCTGTCATTTTTAACTGCTTTAAATGGTCCAGTATCATTCTATCATATATTTTTTAAAGATGTGAAACAGTTGTATTTATTCATTGTAAAGAAGTTTATTGCGGGCTGCAGTTAAGTTTATTGAGGGGCTGTTTGAAAAGGTATTTATATATAGCCACGACCGGACTAAAAACGTAAAAAACACGTTTTTGGATCTTATTTTCTCTCGTTATAACCAAATTTGCCTCGCTATAGACGGTTATAGTTCAATAGAAATTTCACGGGACATCTAATGTATCTCGTTATAAGCGAAACCACGTAATAACCGTGTTCGTTATAGAGGGAGTATACTGTATATATATATATATAGTGCAGCCACAGCTATTAACATGTACTCTCGATTTATTATTATTGTATACTTGTTTTAATTCGTAATTTTAACCTTTGTATTTTACCTATAGTTGTAATAAAGTGTTTTTAAAAACGTGAATTCGAAAACAAGTTATTTAATTCTCTACATTTGTCTCAACAATTGTTGTTTCTCCTTACTCCATATACATATCAACATAAGTTTTATTTTTTTTTTGTTTACATTTATGTCCAACGGATTTGGCGTTCAATTTAATATTATTCTGTACGTTGCCACTTCTAACTGTCTTATATATTGTCTTCATTTAGTTCCATTCCATTTTTTCTTGTTTATATTTCTAGCTTTCTTGTAATTTTCTTAAGTTGGGTATTCGACAAGTTGGGAAATTAGATAATAAAAATCGCATCTTCTTAAATAAATATAAGGATTTGTCCACATATACCAGACATCACAAAGTATAAACATACTTATCTTATTAATATATTCGTTGGAATAAACAGATACAATCTTTAACGTGCTGATAACAATACAACTGTTGCCCATTTCCACTTCCAGATGGGTACGTTTCAGGGCCGAACTTATCTCTTTAAGTTTTACAATCACTATACTAGTAAAATCATAAAAGTCGAAATGTGAAATATTTATTTAATCTAAAATAAATAAAATGGAATATAAAATGTATTAAGAATATGTCATCATCATCAAGCATTCATTTATCACGTCCACTGCTGAACATAGGCCTCCAAACTGCCCCATTCTTTACGATTAAAAATATTTACAATATATATTATTATGAATTGCAAATTATCATGTTGTTGTTTCTCAAACTTTAATTTGTCTTAGGCTTAATTTTGCAAAACAAATAAATTTCTCTTAATTAATTTTTAATCTCAGGGCTATTTTTTATCGTTAATTTTTCTACGTGGCTTCAAAGTAATATCTATACTATTGCCTTTAAGGAAGAAATGGGCAATGGGAAAATAAATAAAAATAAATAAATTTGTAATAATTAATTATCAAACAATTTTTAAAAATTAATTTCAATTTATTAAATCAAATAAATTTATAATTAAGCCAAACATATAACCTATGCTTTAATACGTATAATTAAACTTAAAAATTCTCTAATGTTCATACACAAATTATCAATACGTATTATAACTTGTACTCAAAAAGAAGATCTCTTAGTTATGATATCGTTACGAGTGTGGTTGAAAGTCCTTTTTTAATATATATCCGACTAACCTTTTATTTACACAATTTTTCTATTGGCTCCTTTTCTCTTCCGACTGTGTTCTGACCATCTACTGCTCGTTTTCTTGGATGCTTCACACATCTCTGTTCTCCTCAGCTGGTGAAAGTCTCTCTCACACACACACTAACGCCTCTTCAGTTTCTCCAAAACTCCTCCTGGATAAAAACCTATCCCACAGGAACACACTTTCTTACTAATCGAAAGGATTTCACATTCACCGATTAGAACTTCTTCTTCATTGAGTGCCTCTCTTATCGGAGATTGGATATCATTAGGGCGATTCTAATTTTATTTACTGCTGTTTTGAATAATTCATTAGTGGTATAGCCAAACCACTCTCTTAAATTTCTCTTCCAGGACATTCTTCTACGGCCTGGATTTCTGCGTCCTTGGATTTTTCCTTGCATTCTATTTTGTAGGAATGTGTACTTTTGTCCTCTCATCAGGTGGCCTAAGTATTCAAGTTTTCTCTTTTTTATATTCAGTATAACTTCTGGATCGTTATTAACGTTGTGTATTACCTCTTCATTTGTAATTTTATCCACTCAACTTATTTTTAGTATACGGCGGTGGCACCACATCTCAAAGTTTTCAAGATTTTTAACATTCCTCTGTTTAATAGTCCATGCCTCAACACCGTAAAGCAAAGTACTGAATACATAGTATTTTAACATTCTAGTTCGTAGCTAAATACTAATATCATGATTACAAAATAATTTTTTCATTTTTATAAAGGTAGACCAGGCAATTTCAATACGTCTCGTGATTTTGGTCACCAGTTTCATTGATGAGGGTTCCCAAGTATTTGTATTCACTTACTTTTTCAAATTGGGTACCGTTTATTGCGATACTAGTGTCATGTATTGGATTCTTACTGAAGGTCATATACCGTAGTTATTACGTATCTCATTCATACTTTTAACTAGATGTTGTAGATCTTCCGCTGTTCTTGCCATTATCACAGTATCGTCAGCATATCGTATGTTATTGATAACTTCTCTATTGACTATTATTCCTTCGTTTGCATGTAAGACAGCTTCTTGACATATTTGTTCGCTGTAGATATTAAACAAGAGCGGTGACAATATACAACCTCGTCGTACTTCTCTACGTATTTCTATTTCGTCCGATCTTTGGTCTTCTATTTTTATATTAGCTCGCTGATTCCAGTACAGATTTAATATTATTTGTATGTCTCTGCTGTCGATGTTCTTACCCTCCAGGATTTCTTTGAGTTTATTGTGGCATACTTTGTCAAAGGCCTTTTCAAAGTCTATAAAACAGGCGTGTATCTCTTCGTTAACATCTAGACATCTCTGTGTTAGGACGTTTAAGGCAAAGAGAGCTTCTCTTGTACCTAATCCTTTTCTGAATCCCATCTGTGTATCGTTAATATCGATATCTAACTTTTGATAGATTAGGTTGTGGATGACTCTAAGAAATAGTTTGAGCAAATGACTTATGAAGGAGATTGTTCGATGATCTGAACATTGCATTGCCTTAGTTTTCTTCGGTATGGTGACAAACGTAGACAGCAACCATTCTTGAGGTATTATACCAGTACTGTATATTGTATTGAATAGATATAATATTATGGTTACACGGATTTATCATTCAAAAGCTTTAACAGTTCTGTAGGAATTTCATTAGGTCCATTTGCTTTTCCATTTTTAGCGTTTCTTATTTCAACTTCTTCTTTCAATATGTCTGGCCCAGTTGCATTGATTTATCTAAGTTAAGTTTAGATAAGAACCGATTAGAACTACATATATGCTACACCTGTTTTCCTTACTACAGAATGTAAATTCTGCTTTGAACTGCTACTACTTCTTTGACTTGTTCCACAGACGCATCAAACACTATACATAATTTTTATTTACAAGCAACTCTGCTTACTTTTACTGCAGGCTAGGGAGCAACAAAACAACCAGCTTCTTCAGAACGTCAAACCACAGTAAAATCTCCTCCGTCATCGCAAAATTGGCTTGGCGTCGTTTCCCTCTACCTTTCGAATCTACCAATCAGGTTTCAGCATCATATACTCCACACCTTAAATTTTAATCAATCACATTCCATACTTTCTCAGTAAACAAACTCGCTGTCGTCATGACCTTTGGTATTTCCAATCTCATAAATAATTTATTTCTTTTTGTTTACAAGTCTCTATATAACAATATAACTAAACATCCATCTTTATCTTTTACTAAAAGCTTTCTCCTTACTTTCCAAATTCTGTGTACAAAAGATTTCTATTTTGTATTCAAAGAATTCCTATACCTATGCCTTTGACATAATTGATTATTATTAAAAACGGACTATTGCTATAATATCAATATCTAGCTGCTTTATCATAGCCTAGAAAAACCATTACTTATTTTTATTTGATTGGTTTTTACAGAAATAATTTTCCTATTTATTAATATATATATATATATATATATATATATATTATTAATATATATATATATATATATATATATATTATTAATATATATATATATATATATATATATATATATATATATTCTACACAATTAATTTTATAAAATCGATGAAGACGGCACTGTCTTACAAGAATAATTAACACCCTAATTGTTTCACATGTTTTTTAAGCGCGTCCTAACTGCCCTAACTACCATTTAGATACGTATTAGGCTCAGGTCTTATCTCTATTTCGACCCAGTTTTAATTTTTAGACATGCTGTCTCATTAAGAGGGTTGATACTTTATCATATTAAAGGTGACCACTCTCATAATTTTTATACATCGATAAATGTTGACGGGAATGTGGGAAACGATGAGCAGTGTTCAAGGTGAATTTAATTGTTAGATTTTTATCTTATCAATTAAAAAAAGAGGGTCACACAATCGCTGTTTTTATGCATGCTTGAAGCGAATTATGATATCACTATTTGCTATTGGGTCATAATTTGTATTAAATAAGTTAGATTACACGAAACTTATTCAAAACTTTTTTTTATTAGTAGGATGCTGTTTAGTTCCTTGTATTCATTTTATTAGTAATCACTAAATAAACTATATGTTGTTTTTAAAAAAATATCTTGTTGTTTTGGTTTTCATGTCGACAAATCGTTCAAGATAATTATTTTCTTGTTTCTACGTGCCTACTAAAAACATCAATTTAGACAAAAAAGACATTGAGTTTATTAAGGCTATATACTGGAACCAGAAAGCAGTAGTAAAGGTGAACGATATAGAAACAAATAATATACCGATTGCGAGAGGGGTTAGGCAAGGATGCGTCTTGTCTCCGACGCTTTTCAACGTGTAATCACAGGTCATATTCAGAAAAGCCTTATGGGAAAGAAAAGAGGGAATAAGAATTGGTGGAGAAATCATAAACACCATGAGATTTGCAGATGACACGGTAATTATGGCTGAGAGTATAGAAGAACTACAAACTTTACTAGATGCAATAAATAGTGAATGCATTCAAATGGGACTGGACATCAACACAGATAAGACCAAATTTATGATAGTATCAAGGAGTCCAATAAATAATGAACAACTAACTCTTGGTGGACAGCAAATACAGAGAGTGACAAAATATAAATATCTGGGAGCTTACATCAACACAGAATTAGATCCAGACCAAGAGATCCGGGTACGAATAGAAATGGCAAGGGCAGCGTTCTTAAAATTCAAACAATTGTTCTGTGACAAAAATCTGAATACTGCGCTGAGACTGAGGTTTGTTGAATGTTACGTCTGGTCGCAACTATTGTACGGGGTAGAAACATGGACACTAAAAGCGCAAATAGTCAAAAAGATTGAAGCCTTTGAACTTTGGATATACCGGAGAATGTTGAGAATTCCATGGACTGCCAGGGTCACCAATGAGGAAGTGCTGAGAAGGATAGGTCGAGACAAAAAATTGTTGAGAACGATAAAAGTACGCAAGACTGCATACCTTGGACACATACTAAGAAATAATAAATATAGTCTTCTGCAGGTCATCATGCAGGGTAGAGTCGATGGCAAAAAGGGAATAGGTAGAAAGAGGAAGTCATGGCTGCGAAATATTCGAGACTGGACAAACATGACTGTAGACGAATTATTCCACGTTGCAAAAGACAGAGAAGCTTTTAAAAATGTGGTCGTCAACCTCCGTTAATGGGGACGGCATAGGAAGAAGAAGACGTGCCTACTATATCCATCTAAAACTTATTTATTATCTATTCATAATATTCATATTACCCTGCAGTGGTACGGGCATGTACAAATAATGCCAGAGCCCAGGTGGCCGAAAAAAATATTGGACTGGGATCCGCCGAGAAGAAGACGGAGAGAAACACCTGCTAGATATGGAAAACATACATAGAAAATGCTATGGAGACCTCAGAGAAGATGACTGGTATAGTAGAGTGCTGTGGAGGATCAAAATGGTGAACTCATAATGGGAAAAGTAAAAGAAGAAAAAGAAGAAGAGAATATTCATATTAAAATATAGTCATTGCATAGTTGTCATCCTTTATACCATTCGTTCGTTTTTACTTTTGGATCCGGATTTTCCTTATGATAATGATACTAATGATGAAGATCAAACTACATGCAGTTTATCTTCAAGAAAACTGAAATGCCACAAAATTACATTTCTAGGTAAAAGGTACCTTTAATTTTTTAAATTCATTACTTTACTTAATATTAAACTGGAATACCAAATTAATCAATTATAAACACATCAAAAATATCTAAGGAGCACAAAGTTTTTTCTCATATGTACGAGTCGATCAATTTTGATTGAATTTGAAAAAGTGACGTACCGTTATAATTCCTATTTAGTCAGCAACAAATTCGTGTTAATTTCTTAATTTTAGTGTATTATAATTACTCCCTGATGTAATAATCAAACAAAAAGTTAAGAAATGCAATAATTTAATGGACATTTTTAATATAAAAGTCAATATACAAACATAAAAATCTAATAACAAATGTCTTTAATAATCTGTTTTTTCTTCAGCAGCATTAATTACAGCTTAACACCTCCTTGGCATGTTTAAAATTAAATTATCAATTTCGTTTTGAGACAAAATGATCCATTCCTGTGTAAGAAGATCTAGAAGACCTTGTCTAGTATGAACATTGTGCAGATGAGGAGCAATCCATCTCTGAAGCAAATTCTATACATGCTCGATAGGATTAAGATCTGGCGATTGTGCTGGCCACGGTAAAAGTGTAATATCCTTATTATGAACCCAATCTCTTATTGTTACTGCAAAACGTGGCCTTGTATAATCCTGCATGTAACTCAAATCAGGACCTGCAGCAGTGGCAAATGGAAACACTACAGGTTCTAAGATACGATCAATATATTAAAAAATTATTCCAGCCCATATCATAACTTGTAGAACACTATATGGATTAACACCTTGTACATGTCTGAGTCTTTCTTATCAACTAGGTGCCTTTCAAACTCTTAATCTTATTAAATCGGGGTAGTGGCAAAACCTAGCTTTATCTGTGAATAACAGAACTCCATTCTTTAAAGTCCCACTGCACATGTTATTGTGCCCACCTTAACCTGTGTCTTTAATTTCTATAACGAAACATGGGAACCCCTGAATGGACGTCTGGCGTGGAGGTCAGTTTCATGTAATCAAGTAGTTGCACGTTGACGACCTTTATGTCTTTCAGCGACATTATCAAATTGTTCATTTCAACGCCACAATCGCGAAATCGCGCTCCGAGGCATGTCACAATGACGTGCAACATCAGCTTGTAAACTACCAGCCTGAATCATGTACACAGCATATAGAACCCTAACTACGAATTATCGGAATCGTCTTCGCCAACATGTATGACCAGTTGAGCCACGTCCTGAATTAAACAAATGTGTCTTGAGAAAGACAGTTGTTAATAAATTTGAGTAAGCGACAGGAAAACCGCAGAAAATGTATACAAATGGATTGAACTTAACACTGCCAAGTCAACAAAACGAATAACCAAAAAGTTTCATTAACTTTCATTAATGAAGTTAATACAGACTTTCTTTAAAATTCAAAGCACTATTTCTTTACAATTTAAAGCAATTTTAATCGTAAAAATTTGAGGCTTCGCCCCTTTTACCTTAATAAAACAGTCCAAGTGACATATTAATTCACATGGCATATCTTGATTTTAGTCCAGTCGTCAGAGAGTTGACCCCTAAAAATCATACGAACAAGGTGAATTTTGCAAACAATATTAATTTTGGGACCCCAAAAAAGATGCAAAAAAGTTTACCAGTTTTACCACTGGGCTTCTCTGTACCATAGAAAAAATGTTTTAAATAAAAAATGTAGCTGAGGTAATTTTAAATATAAATGTTTATAAGCATTTGTTTTTTTGTAGAATTAACGGTTCTCTTAGAAACAACGCTTGAAGCGGCCGTCGATTTTGCATGTCAGTTACTTGCGCGAAATGAATGTTCAGTAAAATTTACATCAGCTGGACGGTAAAAATCGATATCTTTTGATCCAAATGTCCTATCGACAAAAATAAAGATGGGATTTAAAGGCAAAGCTAAACTCTTTACCTTTAAAATGCATCTTGACTTTTGTCGATAGGTCAGTTAAATAAAAAGATATCGAATTTTTACCGTCGAGCTGATAAAATTTTATTGCTTTGTATAAATTTCGCGCAAGTAACTGACATGCAAAATCGACGGTCACTTCAAGCGTTGTTTCTAAGAGAACCGTTTATTCTACACAAAAATTTTTGGTAAATTAATTTTTTTGGGTTTTTACCCCCCTACAAGGGCAGTTTTAGGGGGAAGTCCGGGGTTAAAAGTTTTACATTTTTTTTGCATTTTTTTTGTTGTCCCAAAATTATTATGCTTGGTAAAATTCAGCTTGTTCGTATGATTTTTAGAGGTTCAGTGTCATTTTCGTCTCTGACGAGTGGAATATTTGTAAAAAACAAGTTTTCAAATCGAATGGTATGTATTAACAAAAGAGTTTTTAAGTTTTTATTGAAAAAAATTGAATAATAATGGTGTTCCTTAGACATTTTTGATGTGTGTATATTGATCAATATATTTTAATTAATATTGTTTTATTTTGCCCTCTACTATATTGTTATATTTATCAAATAAAAATATTCCAGAATACGATCAAGAATTGAAGCTTTCAGATTAAGCTGTCGCAGAAAAAAATATGAATATGGATGGATTAGGAGCAGTATTTTCTTGCATACTCTAGAAACAATTATTGAAATGCGTGTTCTTTTGCACAGGGCCATTATTGCCGCACTACATTGGTTTTTGTGCTATATTCTATCCTATATATATATATATATATATATATATATATATATATATATATATATATATATATATATATATATATACAGGGTGGTCCTTAAGTAATTGTACAAAAAGAAACAGTAGATTCTACACTTTAAAATATTACGATTTAAGCTAATGTTGATATTAAGAAAGATACAGGGTGTTAAAGTGCAAATTAAAAATTTTATTTTTGGCTATAACTTTCATGTTTGTAAACATTTATGCATAAAAATTCACAACTGGGTACTTTTAAATATGAGAAATTATAATTTGATGCACACTTTGATGTAGCGGATAGAGGGCGCCACATATGCCACATATGTGGCATAAATTTGCACTTAACTTTTTTGCTCTTTGAGTGAACTGTATTTGTGATACAAAATATTAAAGATACATTATTTGAACAAAAAAAAGGTATAACTGTTAATAACTTTTAAACTCAATAGTTTTCGAGATAATCGCATTTTACAAATCAGCTGCATATTTCTGAGTTAAGGCAATTACCCCAGGCAACGAAGGAAAAATAGACAAAAACATTAATAAATCCAAATTTTGGTATAAAATACCAATAACTAAAGTTAATAGTTAACGAAATATTAAATAAATTAAATATATCAGCAGGATAATTAATAATAGGATATGACAAAAAACAGAATAATAGGATTTTACATCAAACATTTTATATTTTATGTTAAATTAAAGTCGTAATCAAAACATTTTGTTTACAAACCAAATTAAGAAATAGTTAAACTAAATTACTAAACTTTTTGTTAAAGTAAGTGTTCGATATGTCTACCATTTTCATTAATTCATTTGTCAATATATTCCATAAAAATCATCTCATATTAAATAGCATCATTGGTTCTAAAGAAACTGTTGCAGTATTTATTTCTTCCCATATTTGGTTGCAAATGTTTATGGCATTCTTATAGACACGTTGTTTTAATACGCCCCATACACCAAAATCAAGCGGATTAAATTCTGGGCTACGTGGTGGCTATAATATATAATGGACGAATCTATATCCAAATCTTATAGTATATTATGTCGCAAAGGTTAAATAATGTATTAAACTGTGATGTATCTCATTCATTGGTTACTTATATACACTCATATAAGCTTACGAGTAACTATAATTACATATCGAACAAATGGACTATTATGATAATGATGATAATATTATGAACTAACGAACTAATATTATGCTGAACTAAATTGCCTGTTTGTTTACTATATTTATACCAATATCGGTTATTAGGCCAACGATGATGTTTTTGTAAAAATGCTGAGTCTTTAAGGTAAGATTTGTAGCAAAAGTATTATGAAACAAGACACGTGTGTTATTTCATACCTGTGATTTAGTTTCCATTTGTCATAATAAAAATGGGTAAACAACAATTTACGTAATGAATAATAAGTATTATTTTGGGTTTTTTTATAAATTAAATAATTATATCAATATCTCACCACATTGCCAAGGAATATGACTGCCACGTCCAATCCAACGTTCAGAAAAGGTATATTTAACTATGTTCTCAACGCCTTCTCTCTAGAATGTGGTGGTGTACCATCTTACATAAACCATATATTCTGCTGGTTTTTCAGCATTTTACAATAGGGAAAAAGTAATACAACGCCAGTAGGTATAGAAATTTAAGAAGCGATAGAAAAGGGAAATTGTATACATGATGACGGCCAGCGTCTGAATACGGACACGGCACCTAAAGAAGAAGATGAAGAATATTTTCTCCAATAAGACATTTAGCAGCCATAACAAAAATTTTGTAATGTTACATTATTATCTTTGAGTTGTTTTAATAAGAATAAACTATGAATTATGCTTATCTACAGGTATTGAGTGCTTTACCGCACAAATATCACAACTAAGAATTATGAGGCAGCTGACTTATAAAATGCGATTATCTCGAAAACGGTTAAATTTTGAGGTTACTAACAAGTATACCTTTTCTTTGTATAAATAATGTATGTTTAATATTTTTTAACACAAATAGAGGTAACTTTAAGAACAAAAAAGTTAAGCGCAAATCTATGCCACACCTGTGGCATGTGTGGCGCCTTCTATCAGTAACATTAATTTATGTATAAAATTATAATTTATCCTACTTAAAAGCGTCCAATTATAAATTTTTGTCCAAAAATATTTACAAACGTAAAAGTTATAGCGAAAAATAGAATTTTAAATTTCCACTTTAACACCCTGTATCTTTCTTAATATCAACATTTTAGTAAAGCAAGTTGGCTTAAATCGTAATATTTTAAAGTGCAGAATCTATGGTTTCTGTTTGTACAATTACTTTAGGACCACCCTGTATATTATATATATATATATATATATATATATATATATATATATATATATATATATATATATATATATATATATATATATATATATATATATATATCTCCAATATGTGTGTAAGATTGTCATTCGTTTTTATATAAAATCTCCATCTTATTCTCCTGTATTCCTATGAATACCAATATATTATCTAAATATTCCATTTATCATAATTTTTTCGCATAGTAAAATCTAAAAATTACCAATTAATTGTTGTCACTTGCTCTGTAACGATTTTCTCTTTGGTTACTATTCTAATCCACTCTTTGGCGGTAAACAAAATCTACGTCTATGGTAAAGCCAGACGACGATGTTCTCCATACGAGGAGTCTACCTCAACTGTTTATACAATTCACTATCAGTAATTACGTTTAGACATGCAGCACTTTGTGAGTTATATAAAAAATAATTAGTTAAATATTATAATACTCTCCGTACTTGATTCTTATATAATTTTTAATTAGTTTCGTAAACAATGAGAAACAGCTCTATTTTACGGTATATTGTTTCACATATACCTACTAACGACAATTATACCAGAAACGGCTAATCTACGATGTAATAGATAAAAATTTGTTGTGATGGTCACGATAAATGAGTTTTTTATTGAATTAGTTAAAAAAAAGAGGAAGTGATGGTGTACCACAAGGTAGACTTTCTAGGTTATCGTTCTTTATATTTTAAAATGAAATATGAAAAATTTTTACAGATATGCAATCTATATAAGCAGAAATTACGCAGAGAAAGTTAAATTTTTATATTTTTATATTATATTTAAATACATTACCAACCACTTAATCAGAATTTTTGCCGAACAGTATATATCTACTAAGAAATAGTTGAATAAGGAGAGGAAGAAAGAAAATCAATTTAAAACGAATTCATAACATTTACAAGATACACAGATGCATTCATCCACATTAAAACGACAAGTAAATATAAAAAAACTAAAAAACTTAATAGTGTCAGCACAACAAATTCGTCCACTGCTGAATACAGGCCTTCTCAAGAAATTTTCATTGAGATCTGCTCTTGTCAGACCGTTTTGGAGGTCCTCCCGGATTTATAGTATTTGTTTTGGTTTCCATGCTACATTTTTTCTGATCTAGGTATTGTGTTGTTTCTTCTTTAATTCAGGTTTTTGGAATTCGTTACCAGTTCCGCTCTATAGTTTTACACCATCTCTTTAAGGGACGTCCTACACTTTGTTCTTTCGGTTTGTAGTATGGTATTTATTTGGTTGGTCTATTTTCATATATTTTGTTTTAATGTTGTTTTCATTTTGTTTAGATTTTTTTTTATTTTCTGATTGCTTAAGTCAATGTCTAGTTTCTCGTTTTAGTTATCTGTCTGTTAAGGTTTTATCTCTTTACGTCATTGTTCAGCTTTCACAACTATATTACACAGTGAGTGTAGTCATTGGTATTTAAAGTTTTATCATAGTATCAATTTGCGTCTTTTTTTTCAATATTCTGTGAAGTTTTTGGGATATATACTGGAACTTCTCTATTTTCTGATCAATGTCTTCTCTTTTTCGAAATAAGTATAATAACTGCTGTGATTTTTGAAATGACTTACTTGTTCTAGTGGGTGATCACCAAATACTATTTTTGTTATTTTCGGATATTTACCTCCAAACGCCAGAAAATCTCATCTTTTTTGTCTACATTTTTGTATTGCAATTCTTGCACACTAGAAATAGTTTTTTGATGACTGTGTATAGCTCACTTTCAGAATTTTCAATTATCAGTTGTGTAATTGTAGGCAAAAAGAATTGTTTTTATTTGCGTAGTTTGATTGATTTGCATACTACTTCGTATAGTTTTATCTCATTCTCTGGCAGTTTTCCCATAAACCAGTACAAATTTCTAGCGAGCTGATCGACAATTTTTGCTCATATTTTCATGGTGACTGCTAATTTTTTTGTTTTTGAATATTAGAAATTTTTCTGTTCATGTACCTGCAACCAAATTGAGTAATCGTATGGTGCACAAGTTGCTATAGAAACCGGCTACGTATAAACTGCAAATCTTTGTAATTCTTTGTACAAGCCCCGATTGGAGAATTTGGTTGCAGGCCTACAACCTCCGTAGAGTCTATTTTTATTCAGGCTTGTACATAAATAAAACAGTAAACGCAGTATACGCAGGTAAATCGTATGGCACTTGACACATTTACATTTAAATTTACATATATTTTGTATACAATATAATACATATGTTTACAAACGAACATCTACCTTATTTATACAGTCTATCGGCTCTGGAGCCGTCATTAGGAAATATTCTGACCTGTTATGATAGGATCTTGTTGGCACTGTTTTGTGATGTGACAGATGATTTGTGTTTTTTCGCAGTCACAGAGTGGGGATAGTCGTTAACCATATTTGTGCATCATGTAACCGAATCTGCCGTGTTGGGTCCCGATTCGGTTGAGCATATTCCATGTGCTGCATGGTAAGTCAAAACCTGGTGGTTTTTGTGTGATGCAGGGTAGGCTACTACTTTGTTGTTCCATCCATTCTCGAGTCCTAGTAGTCGTTAAGTTGAACTCATTTTCCACAGCAGTCTCTGCTGTTTTTTATTGGCGGTCATCTGGAGCGTAGATGGTTACAGTGGGCAGTATCTATATCTTGATGGATTGGCAGGATCTCGTTACTAAGTATTTTTCTGTACTCACTAGTGAGGGAGTGTATGCGCCGTTGTTTGGGTGGTGGAATGTGGCTCAGTGTTGGGAGCCATTGCTCAGTGGTGGATTTTATAACGCTTGCAATCATTCTCATTGTATTGTTCAATTGGGCGTCTACTTTGTGGGCTATTAAACCAGACTAAAGAGCAGTATTCCGCGATTGAGAAGACAAGTTCCAGGGCAGATGATCGCAAAGTAGAATCCGATGATTCCCATGTGCCGCACAGCTTCTGGATGATGTTGTTTCTGGATTTAAGTTTTTCCGTTGTTTTTGACAGATTTTCGTTAAAACATAGGATTCTGTCAAGAGTCACCCCAAGGTACTTTGGTGTTTTACTGCAGGCGAGTTTGGTGTTTTCGAATTTGAGTTTGAGTGTTCTTCCTGCAAGCTTGTCATTTGGGTGGAAACTGGTGACCTCTGTTTTGGTAGCGTTTGGTTGGAGCCCTAATTTATGGAAATACTTTCCCACTGTGTGTATGTCCGCCGTAATGATTTCTTCTTCAAATGACTTTCTTTCTTTTTCAGATGACTTACACCTTGTTGCAAGGACCCAGTCATCGGCGTAACCAAACTTTCTTGATCTGGTTTCTGATATATCAGCGATGTACAGGCTAAAGAGAAGAGGAGGTAGGACAGATCCCTTAGGCAGTCCATTCTTCTGTTTTCTTGGAGTGCTAATGTCGGTTCCCATGACTACTTGAATCGTTCGGTCGGCTAGAATGCTGTTGATTATTCGAGCGGTGGATTTACAGGACATTGTATGAAGGAGCTTGTATATCATGCCTTCTCTTTAGACTGTATTATAGGCCACTGTTAGGTCCATGAATGTGGCTACAGTTTTAAGTTTTCTCTGGAACCCTGCCTCAATAAATGTGATAAGTGAAAGAACCTGATCTGCGCAGCTTCTTTTCGGTCGAAAACCTGCCTGATCAACCGGTATGTATTCAAGTAGCTTTGGACTAATTCTGTTGTGGATAAGTCGTTCTAGTAGCTTAAACGTCGCCGATAGTATTGCTAAAGGTCTGTAGTATTTAGGGTTGTTATTATTTGGTTTTCCTGGTTTTAATATGGAAATGACCTTAAAGCGTTTGATCTCCTGTGATATGGTACCGGTCTTCATTATATATGTGAAAAAGTGGGCCATCTATTCTCTCGCATATTTGCTGCTGTTAAATAAGAATTCCAAATGGTTTCACGGCTTCACCTGGCTTCACCTGGCTTTATATCCTTAAGAGCTATAGTGGCTTCTTCGCAAGTGAAAGAGCGGGAGTATTCGGTTTCTGTAGATTGGAATTTTTAAATTTTTAAGCTCACAATTTACCTTGATTATGTGTGGCTTGTATTTCGGGGGCCGTAGATGTCGATACCAGATGTAAGGCACTAGTGTTTGAGTTATTGTTTTTTTCTTGTTATGAGAGTTCCGCTTCCTAATTTTCTAAGTAGTGTCCATGCTTGCCTACTTGATGTTTGAAAATTAAGACTTTCTACAGTTTCCGTCCATTTTTGTTGTCTCGCTGCATCTAGGCTATGGAGTATGCTTTTTGGCCATGCGTATTACGACTCCAACGAATCTTTTGTAATTTTTGATAGTAGGGGATATCCAACCTACAGTCTTCTCCAGTTCCGCAGAAAACCTACCCCACATTGCTTTTTTTAGATTCCACCGTAGGCGAGGGATAGATGGCTGTGTGGAAAGTCGTCCGTTACTTTTTAAGAGACTGCTAGAGGTTGACGGTTTTTATTAGTAGAGACAAAACATAGATTGTTGTTGCCAACTCACTAGAAGAGATAGAGTAAGGAATACTGAAATCAGAGAACGTATGGGCATAGACATTGACGTCCTGGAAACTATAGAATGCAAAAGGCTAAAATGGTATGGCCATGTAGAAAGGATGAATGATCAACGATGGCCAAAGAGAATGTTACACTGGATCCCCACCAACCGCAGGAAAAAGGGAAGACCAAGAAGATCGTGGAGACAAGAAGTAAAAGGTGCAATGGAAGATAGGGGTCTACAGGTAGATGACTGGAACGATCGCAAGCGTTGGAAGCTAGGTTGCGAGAAACTTCGGCAGTTGTAATAAACTCGTTATATATATATATATATATATATATATATATATATATATATATATATATATATATATATATATATATATATATATACAAAACATAGATCAGGATTGTACTTCTTATTCCATGCTGCTGACATAAATGAAGGTCGGTCTTTAGCATCAAACTTAAGTATAAGATGTTCGTCCTTCGCCCATTTTACTAATACATTCCCATTGCTGTTGCGTTGTTTACATTTCCGCTGTTCATGGTGATTGTTGTAGTCCGTATATTGACGGGTGCGGATGACTTGAGCTGGCCAGGATATAGCTGGTGGTTTGTAGGTGTTAGTAACGGAGATGCCTCCAATTTTGACAACAACATTTTGAATTTCATCATTAGTACACGTGTAAACAGGGACGGCGTTTTCTATGTTTTGTTTAACGTACGTTGCTGTGCCGTATGATTGATAATACGTGGCACAAAGTGGTTCGAAGCCAGGTATTTTCCCCCTTTCTCACAGTTGTTTTTCCGTTTTGCAGTGTGTTTGCTGTAGAGCAATCATATAGATGTCGTTATCTTTTAGAAATTTTGATAAGTACTGGCTTTTTAAATATCCTACGCTTTCTACATTTAAATGACAAATTCGGATCACAGGTCTTTAACGGCATTGTTTGCAATGTGTCTCTGGTCAGGAGATCCTGAGATTTGCTAGTTCATTTAGCGTTATCCAGGGTGCACGTATAGTATTCTACTACGGACGCGAACCAGCTCTACACCCCACTCCAAAGTAGTAATTACATATTTTATGATAAATCTGTAAGTAGTTGTACAAATGGGTTTAATTCTCGCAGTCATCACAAAGAAGGAAAAAAACATATGGTATACCTAAGATTAAGAGACTAACTAGTATAGTTGAAGGTAAATAACAAATGTTAGAAAGAAAGATTTCTGATCTTAAAAGAATTTTAGGACCAAACAAAATACAAGATAGTGATTAATTAATAATAAAATATAAAGTAAAAAGTAAAAATTTAAAGACTTCTGCTATATGCCCGAAACCAAAATTCAGGTTCTCACTTAAATCTGTGCCTTCTACGATATCCAAAGCAAATAGACAATAAAATAAATCGACATGAAGCATCTAAACTTGCATTCCACATCATATCATTTCATTTAAGTAAGAACCCTTCATGAACTGACTTCTAATATTCAAAATACGAGTATATAAAGATATAGAAAAGGCAGTTAAGTTAAGTCGTTTATATAACAAAATATGAATTCAAACAAACGAAGATTAATTTTGATGTATAGGCTTAATATTGAAAATGAGTCCACAGTGTATAAAAATAATTTTAAAAATCAAAACATATAAAATGGTAATATTATTCTGAAACTATTTTCTTAGGGCATGTTAATACAATTTACTATTTTAACAGCAGGTTAACTAAAGCAGGATTAATTTAAATTAAATTAACCTATCATATATTTCAGTACAGAGAGAATGAATTGTCGTGCCAATAACAAACACGTATTTTCATTAAAAATGCTTTGGACGCCAATGTCCACAGTTAGAATGTTTTGTTTCACTTGGGCTAGCATCAATTCCTGCACGCATTTAGCAGTTCGCCCATATTAATCAACAATTAGCATGTATAAACAATAAACCAAGATGAACATCACCAACTAAGCTTCGCCTCGAACTATGATGGTAAATTCACTTTGTAATTAGTAACCATGCAAGAGACACATCCTTTAAAGATAGCTAGCTACCAGGAGTGATTGAGTTAAGTGGGGATCGTTCACGTGAATCAGTGGCGGATTGTATGGAATTTAAAGAGCAGGCGCTTTTTTTAACTATTTTACATGATAAAGTTTTAAGCTTACTCGTTAGCAACACGGAAAAAATTGAATATCTTATGTAAAACTACCACATACATCGAAGGAATCACGCTGGCAAACGAACGTCTTAAAACGCATTTAGCAAAGTGGCGTGTAGTTTATTGGGAATAATAGTTTTGTAGGTTAGCGCGTCACGAAACCGAAGTCAACTAGCGTACAAAATGGCGTTTTTCTCACTACTTCCGGCAGTTGAACTTCCGGTCAAATCATTACGGTTAGCCGCGTTCACCAGCCACAATTAGACGTTTTAAATTTAAGGGGCTGCTCGTTTAGCGACACGAACACTTACTGGGGTTTATTATTATAATTTCAACTCAACATTTTAAATTTTTCATTGCGTAATGTTTAAAGACGTATCACATGATTTATACCAGCATTTTTCTACTCTGAGTTGCACGAAATATAATAGTAGTCTTTTGATTTTTTAACAACTGACTCGAGGATGTTAAGCTACAATTGTAGGTGTTAATGAAAATTACATTTTTAACTAACTAGTATTTCGACTGCCACTCAGGAAATCGGTCTCAAAAAGAATATTATAAAAGTTCTGTGAAAATATATAACCCAAGTTATTTGCTTTAGGTTATTATAACCTATAATCCCATATAAACATAATATTATTAAATTTTCTTTGTGTATGCTAAGAGTGCCAATTGCCAAAGAGGACTTAACAAATCGCTATTGTAAAATAAAAACTTCTCCCCCACTACTAACAGATAAATTTTTCAGCAGTGACGGAGATTAGAGTGTAAATAATATTAAATATCTTTTTAAATTTTTAAGGACACCCATTTAAAGTTTCAACAAACTTGACGATAGACGAGAAAATCACTATTGGTTATATAATCTCTCTCATAAGATTATCTAAAGCTTACGTTTTCTTTTCTTCTTTCTTTAAATAATTCACGATATCTGTCACTATAGTCTTTTATTGCAGTTATCAATGAGTCCTTCGTAAGTTCACAAAAATCGTCCATTTTAAATATTTTACACCAACTCGATATCATTACATTTACAGTGGTAGGTCATTAAAGGATGCCCTTTTATCTCACGATCTCAAGTCATTTCATCGTTAACAATTATTTCAAAATGTAACTTACGAACTGAAGCTGCCTTGAAAAGTTCCTTTTTTATCATGTCTTACCCAAATGGTATATTTGTATTAATTAACTAGTTTCTAATTTATAGTCAAAACCTTTTTGGACCATTTGTGTAGAATACGTCAAAAACGCTACTATGATTAGTACAGCTAGTCCAAAATACAAATCCCATCCACATTGAAAGAAGTTCGAAAATTAGACGTATTATCGAGTGGTAAGTAGTCTGATTTCCAAATCAAGATTTCTGCGCGTTTAGTGGGGCGTTATTCATATAAATGCTGATCTGACAATCTCTGTTCGCCTGTTTATTTTTAAAGTATGATCATTGGTTTCATTGATCAAAGTTCCCAAGTACTAATATTTTTCCACTGGTTCTATCAAGTTACCATTAATTGTCAATATGTCGTTCATATTTTGTGATCTGTTTGTAATTAGCATTTATTTCGTTTTTTTTAGCGTTTATAGTAATTCCTATCCCAGCACTATTCATATTTAAACTTTCGATTAGATGTTCTAGATCTTCTATACTCGTTGCAATAATCACAGTGTCATCTACATATCGTAAGTTGTTAATTAATTTTCCGTTTCCAGCTTTGATGTTATTGAGCGTGTTTTTGAAATTTTCTTCAGAACATAAGTTAAACAAAAGTGGCGATAAAACGCACCCCTGTCTAAATCCTCTACACATCTTCATTTCTTCTGACTGTTGCTCATCAATTTAAACTATGGCATTTTGATTCCAATATAATGTTTGGATTATCTTTATGATTTTACTGGCAATATGCTTATTCATAAGTATTGATATTAATATTTCATGACTTACTGTATCGAAAGCTTTTTCGTAGTCAATAAAGCGCAAGTGTAGGTCAACCTTTACATCTCGACACCGCTGAATCAGTATGTTGATGACAAATAGCCCTTCTCGAGTACCCATTCAATTTCGGAACCCGAACTGCGTCTCCCTAATATCCTTATCTAACTTTTCAAAGATTCTCTTCTGTAGCAGTACTTATGTAAGTATGACTCATCAGGCTGAATTTTTGATAGTCAGATCACTATTTTGCTGCTTGTTTTTTAGGGATGGTTACAAACACTGACTTTTTTAACTCTTGCGGTAATATTCTCGTATCGTATTCGGTGTTGAACAAATCTGCTAATACTTCCAAGTTATCTTCTTTCAGTCATTTTAACAGTTCTAGAGGTATTTTATCTAATTCAGGTACCTTATTGTCTTTAGAGTCCTTGATAGCATATTTTATTTCATCTATCGTGATTTTCTGTCTCTCTAAATAATTAAATTTTTGTATCTCCTGCATTTCGACTTTTTCCTCTTGGAAAAGTTCTCTCGTCTTTCTTGGATAAATCTATTGGCAGTACTCCTTTCTTGTTTTTTATGTGTCCTTACTTTTTTTTCGATCCACACCGGTCACTTCTCTTTAATTTTTGTGCATATTTCTCATATCATATTTTGTTTCTTATCTTTCTCATCTTGTATACCTCGGCATCCCTATACATCGGCCTAAAAATAATATGAGAAAACGTGTGCATCCTTGTCAAACTTGAACCCTAACTAAGTCAAATATAAACAATGGAAAAGGCAAGATTAGATATACGACTGTTAGATAGAAAATAGGACGACTCGCTAACTTAAAAACAATAGTTGAAGATATCACAACAAAATTGTCAAACTCAAATGGATATTCGCAGATTAGACTGTTACACTATTAGACTAAAGACACCAACGTTGAAATGCTACAATACAACATTTGAGACCAACGCAGTAGACGACCAAGAGGAAGACTACATAGGAGATGGGTAAATGACATCTAAAAAATAGTCGAAACAAATTGAGGCGTTCTTTGCAAAAACCCCATTTGTCATTATTTATAACATTGAAGATATTTAAAAAAAAAATTATTTAATTGAACCGTATTAAGTTTACGGAAATTCTCAAATTAGTAATTTATTATTTTGATGATTCCACACAGTTTACAATATAAATAACATTATTTTTTCCTTTGATTTTTTTATGAAGGACATTCATTCATTTGAGATATGGGGTTTTTGCAGGAAATTTTCATTAATTTATAGGAAAAACGATATTTATATTAATAAACCAAAATAAAAAATGAACGAAAACTTTTATTTGAAGTGTGAAAAAATTGAAATATGAAATTGTTGAAATTTGAAACAAAATATTTAGTCTTCATCACTTACAACACTGCTGTTATCGTCTTCGTCTAAATCGGTAACCTTTTCAGGCTAATGACCAGATTATTTGAGCAGTTCGTTATAAAAGTTTTGAGCCTCTGTTTTTTTCAAATATTGGGTTAAATCTCTAAGGTTTTCTTTTTTTCCCTGAGGAATATCCAAACGTATACTAGTGATTTTTCCCAGCTACCTGTATAAGTCTGTCTTACTAAAACAACCCCAGGTTCATCAACTGAATATCTCAACATTCGCTGTGATTTTCACTGAAGGACGAGCTCATCTAAGAAAAAATGGAGTTACTGCTTCTGAAATGTTAAATATCATAGACTGATTAACATCAGTTACGGTAAACGGTGATGGTTTGCTCCTAACATTCTTGATTACGTTTTCTCATTCTTTAGTCATTTCGACGGTTTCAGATTTTTTATGCTTTTTAATCAATGAAAAATCTTGGTCGCAACTTAAAAATGAATGGCCTCGAATAGGAAATACATGTGTGATAGTTTCAAACATGTGTAAACCATGGAAAAGCAAGTACAAAAATTTCATAAGAACATAGTTTTTATTTTGTTCGGAACATCCGTCGCTTATTAGGATAAGATTCTTTGTCGTCACCTCATTAGATCGTAGATATTGGAACAATAATGAAGCTATCTCATTTTGTCTTTTTCTTCTAATGGTTTCATCGTAAGAGAACATAGTTGCAGTAATATTTCCATCATTGTGCACACCAAATACCTACAACCATAGCTGCCTAGCATAGAATACTGCATTGGTACGTATATGTGGCATTGGAAGGTTTTGCATATAGTCAAAAGACAAGTAACTGTAGTTCTCTGAATCATCACGTGCTTTTAATTTATATTTTGTTTTTAGTTCATAAAACTTCTCAGCTTTCTGTAAGTGGAGTACTTTCTCAATATTTAATATCCGCACGTCTTCCGGATCGTCACAACTAGCTAATAGTTTACTTTGATCTCGATCGCAAGTACCACATGTATCACTTACCGGTAAGCCAAATTTAAGGTTAAATTCGGTATGGAATATTTTCCAATATATTTTCTCAGAAGACTTTATACCCGGATGTTCTGCTATGAATATTTTATACATCTTTTTCACAGATAGCGTGTCAGGAAGGTAGTAGGTGTTCGGATTTTTTCTTCTCGAATAATGAGACTGTCGGTTTTTAAAAGATTTTAAAAATAATTTGGCTTAGTTAAAGCCAATGTATTTTCTGCCGTTGTATTGTAGCATTTGCAAATTCTTTGAAATATATATTAAAATATATTTTAATCCCCTCGTACGTATTAAATGACGAAGTAATTTTTTTAATTTCTCTTTCGTTCTAGTTTTGTAAAAATGTGCCGCTAATTTATTTTAACCTCACCTTTATTTGTCTCTGGTCGTCTTTCCAGACCAGTTAAAGCAGTCCTTTTTGTTCATGCATAGCAGAAATTTCAGTATAATTCCAGTTTAACCCCAGAAGTTTTAGTGCATTGTTTTTTGTGAAACCAAGGTAATTTTTTTGGTTTTTAACTTATAAAAAAATAAATAAAAACAATAAAATAATAATTACTTTCATATATATATGTATATATATATATATATATATATATATATATATATATATAACGAGTTTATTACAGCTGCCGCCGTTTCTCGCAACCTAGCTTCCAACGCTTGCGATCGTTCCAGTCATCTACTTGTAGACCCCTATCTTCCATTACACCTTTTACTTACTGTCTCCACGATCTTCTTGATCTCCTCTTTTTCCTGCGGTTGGTGGGGATCCACTGTAACATTCTCTTTGGCCATCGTTGATCATTCATCCTTTCTACATGGCCATACCATTTCAGCCTTTTGCATTCTATAGTTTCCAGGACGTCAATGTCTATGCCCATACGCTCTCTGATTTCAGTATTCCTTACTCTATCTCTTCTAGTGAGTTGGCAACATCTTCTCCAATAATTCATTTCCATTGCTTTTATTTTGGATGCGTCATTTTTATTTATTACCCAAAGCTCTGAACCATATGTAGCAATGCTTTCTATGATACTTTTGTATATCCTAATTTTTGTGTTTCGGGTGATGTGGTTATTCCAAAGTATACTATTCAGTTGACGTATTGCTGAATTTCCTTGACCAATTCTAGTAGCTATTTTATTTTGTATTCCGACTATTGTTTGTAATGTTTACACCGACATATTTATAGCTATCAGTATTTTGAATTTTTTTGCTTCCTAGTTCTAAGTGCTTTCCTTCACCTCCCACTACTACGTACTGTGTTTTTGATGGATTAATTGATAAGTCCCACTTAGTATATTCTTCATCTATTTTTCGTAACATGTAGTGGATATTATCTTGATCTTTTGCAAGTATTACTTGGTCATCAGCAAAATGCAAGCTGTACAGTGTATGGTCTCCAATTTTAACACCCATAGGTTCACATTTTCTTTTCTCCAAATATCCAAAACCCCCTCCAAATAAATCTTAAAGAGTGTAGGTGCAATGCAGCAGCCTTGGCGAAGTCCTTTGGTCACTTTTATCTTTTTTGTCACTTTTTGTCCAATCTTTATTACACTCGTCATATCATCGTACAACTCCCTAACAGCATTAATGTAAATCGGTGGAATATTCTTGTCTTCTAGCACCTGCCATAGCTTGGCTAATGGGACACTGTCATACGCTTTTTGAAGATCAATAAATACCATGTGTGTCTCCATATTATGTTCCAAACGCTTTTCTATTGTTTGTTTTAGGCAGAACACATTGTCTATACAAGAACGACCAGTACGAAAGCCACTCTGATCTTCAGCGTCTTCCCAGCAATCTTCAATTAGGCTTTTAATTATCTTCCCGTAGACTCTACAGATTGGGTTAGTTACACTAAGCCCTCGGTAGTTCTTACAATCTTTTCTATCGCCTTTATTTTTGTATAGATTGCTGATATATGCAGTTTTCCATTCTGGGGGTAGCTCTTCTCCTCTCAAGAATAAATTAAAAGTGTAAGCCAATAGCTGAAATAGTTTGTCAGGGCCATATTTAATCAGTTCAATCTGTACTCCCCCTGGTCCTGGAGCCTTTCCATTTTTCATAGCGTTGGCGTGTTTGTTAATTTCTTCTGGTGTTATTTCAGTTTCTTCGCGGTAGGAAATATCATATTTTTGGTACCCAATATCTTGGAATTCTGTTCGATCTTCTGTCAGCATTTGTTCATAATATTCGACCCATAATTCTGGGGCTATTAGAGTTAACCTACTGCATTCTTTTCTATCTGTTCTACTACCTCTAATTGTTTTCCAGGCTTCTTTACTTCTTGCTGTACCCATAAAATTTTCTACGTTGTCGCAGGCTTTATTACACATCTCATTTTTGGCTTTATTTACCTCTTTTTTTACTTCTTTGCTTAAGCTGTTGTACTGTTGTCGATAGTAAGGGTCCTTTGTTGCTAGCCATTTGTTATACATATTCTTCTTCTTCCCCACAAGATCTTCTATTTCTTTATTCCACCATTAATTTCTATTTTTTATGCTATCCACTTCTTCAATAGCTCTAATTACTTTCATAATTTAAATAATAAAAAAAAGGTTTTAATAATTAATATTGTAAATCTTAGGGTGTGGCTATGCTGTCATTTTAACTGTTCTCTGTTATAAAATTCAATGTTGACATATGACAGCTAGATTCATATTTTTGTGACATTAGCTTGTTTTGTTTTTAGAAAAAATTTAATCTTTATGAATAGTTTTATTTAAAAAGATAATTCTTTACTTGTAATAATTTTTTATTTGCTACAGTTTATAGCCCAGTAACATTTGTAACTTTTTGTAGTACATATCTCCCGAGTTCGTAAAAAAGGATAATGACATGTAAGTTTTCTTTGTTATTTTTGGTATAAATTTTTGTAACTATTTATATAATATATATTTTGTACCATTTAAAATCTGTAACTGTTTGTGGTGAGACAGTAATAAATGTTTTATCTATGAAATATTATTTCTCTGAACCATTTTGACTTTTTATTTTAAAAAGGTCTCCTAACTTTTTTTTTATTTTAGGAAAGACGAGCCTTTTTTCCTTTATCCAGTAAGATTAGGATTCTTCGAAGCGGCGTACTTTTTTAAGTAGCTAGAGGTCTTTCTTGTTGGTTTTATTTGCTTATTTGTCCAGGACATTTATGTAAGTACCCTCTTTTTGTTTCATTTTGTAGTTGCCCGAATCCGACTCCTTGTCATTCAACTTATCCACTACCCAGCTCTCCAAGCAAACCCTGAGTGCCATTCGCACAGTTTCGTTTATTTTGCTTGCTTTATCTCCACCGCCAGTAGTTTCTGTCCCCAGTTTTCAAACCCCCTATAATTATATAATTATAGGCAAAATATTTTCGTTACAGTATTTGGTCGGTTTAAATGCTTGCCTCGTTTATCCTTTGGTACTGATTCACCATTAAAGACATGTTTTTGTAGCCTTTGAACCCCTTTCATATGTTATCCCATGAAGACCGCAAAAAGCCCTTACACATAGTGGTTCATCTCTTTTGTATCTCTGTACGTCTCAGCACCTTCTTTTACTTTTTTAATGGCACATTTTCACTTGAACTTTGTCGTTCGAGTTCATTGTTACTTGTATATATTATAAAACTCATTTTACTAAATTGGTTTATAGTGTTTACTTAAAAAATCACACAACACAACTATTCGAAGGAATGTTAACCTATAAAAACCTATTGACAGCCAAGCGATAAAGTTTCCTGCAAAAACACCAATAGTCATTAACAACTGTGGTTTTTGCAGGAAATTGCGCTTGACATATGGGGTTTATGCGGAATCGCCTACATTTTTGTCGCTTATATCTTGGACTACTGTGGTTTTAGTGGAATTTTCTTACGCAAGAAACGTAATTAGTCCTTCAATCTATAGATGGCGTAGGTCCATTTCCGAAAAAACTGACATATGGTGTTTTTGCAAAGAACGCCTCAATTAAAAGTATGTTGCTCAGGATAGAGATCGATGAAAGGAGTTATGATTATGTCTAAAAATGGATAGAAGTTTAAGAAGAAGAATAATATTTGAAAGTGAGTTTAACGCATTTTTAGGTCAATTCAAATGAAGGTGAAGATATATATGGGTATATGGGTATTTTTGAAAACAGAAATGACACTGTTGAAGATTTATCGAGTTTTCTCGATTATTGATCGTAAAATTTATAATTGTTGAATTAAAAACATGTGCCATTTATCATCAACATTATTTTATGCGTGATTTTTGGGATACCTTTTAGATTCTACACTATAAAAGATGTAATATAATGGGTTTTACTTTAAAACGACTTTATTTACATTAAAAAAAAATATGTGCTACAAACACGGAAGCAATAACGTTGAAAGTAAAAACGGTTTCAATTTCGTGCTATAAAGGTATATAACAGAGTTAATCAAGTAATTACATTTCAAAACACAATTGATTAGAGAACGAACTACCTGTAATGTTATTTAATAATACTCTCATTAATTTTTAATAACAAATCCATTCAAAGCAGGAAGATGTGAGTTTGGATTGATACGACTGCGTTTTCACACAATAAAATGAAAAATTTATATGATCAATTGATTCTTATTAATTGATTTATTTATAAATTTCTTGAAACGTATAATTAATAATAAGTGTTAATCAAAATGCTTCAAGTAAACCATAAATATTAATTATGTATCTTTTTCAAAAGCTGTAAATTTATTATCGTATTTACCTTGACGATTTGATCAATATGTCCATTTGTAAATGGTCAACCTAAATTAACTTCATCAACAGCAGGAAATGCCCTAGACCAGGCGGTATCTGTTCTAAAATACCGTCATTTTGTAAATCGTATTTGATCTTATTTTTTGCTTTAATCGCTTCGAAATATAAGAAATTATAATTTCACTATGCTAAATTTTTTATTAAAAAATTTGTGAAAAAAATTAGAAAAAGTCAATTTTTTTATCCTTTTCTTTGCTACATCTTGCAGCAATGCATTTGAGAATAATTTTGTAGAGTTAAAAAAGTTTTTGCAATTAAATTTCTTACGAGATACAATTAATTGTAAATAAAAGAAAAATAATTATTATTGCAAAAGTAGCAAAAAAGGTTCAAAAATCAATGTTTTTTATGATATCGGTTAAAATACTTGGGAATTCCAAGGTTGGCCAAATCCAAATTTCTAATTGATTTGATGTAGGGAAATTCCACTTTCGCTACGTAAAACAAAGGATTTGTTTTACATAAAAGCAGGTAGATTTTCTCTCATCGGTCAGTCGAGCTTGCCTCTTCTACTGTAGACCTAGTCGGTGCTATTATTGTTCCTACTAAGTTATTGTTTTATTTCTGATTTCTTATATACCATTTTTATTTTAGCATTATTGTATATTCAGACCTTTTCAGGTTAGAATATTATTTTGATCTATATTTGTTCATATACTGATTGTTTGATATTTTAATTGGTTATTTTGATTGTTTATTTTTCTTGTATTTTGTGTCTAAGTTGTTCTTCCGTAAGTTAAGAACACTTAGAAATATTTATCTTGCTTTTTCTATTTTATATTTTGATTTGTACTTTGTCTAAGTAGTTCTTTCCGGTAAGTCAAAGAACTCTTAGAAATATTTCTCTGAATATTTGACTTGTTATTTTAATTGTTTGTCTAAGCCGTTCTTTTCCGGTAAGTCAAAGAACTCTTAGAAATATTTTCATAATCATTGTTGCATTATTATTTCCGATATTTTATCTAAGATATTTTCTTTCTTAAGTTAAGAAAATACTTAATACATTTGTTTCTTTCATTTTCTCTTTTATGCTAAGTTGTTTCTTCCGTAAGTCAAGAAACACTTAGCAATATTTTCACATCTTTTCTATATTTGATTTTTCTTATTTTCTTTTATAAGTCGTTTCTTCCGTAAGTCAAGAAACACTTATAAATATTTGTGCATTTATTTGATTCTCTTGTTTATTTTCTATTCTAAGTTGTTTCTTCCGTAAGTCAAGAAACACTTAGACATATTTCTATAATCTGTTTCATTTTTTTTGCATTTCTCGTTTTATATTTTGAGTATTTTATTTTTCCACTCTAAGTTGTTTCTTCCGTAAGTTAAGAAACACTTAGAAATATTTCCATATTTTACTCTCACATTTACATATTTCATTTATCTATATTTCTGTCCTAAGTTGTTTCTTCCGTAAGTCAAGAAACACTTAGAAACATTTTTTTCTTTGCATTATATTTTTATACCATTTAATTTAATTGTTTACTAAGTTATTCCTTCCGTAAGTCAAGGAATACTTAGATCATTTTTACCTATCTGTTTTCCATTTTTGCTCTGTTACTTTGTAACTGTTCCTTGGAACCGTTACCTATAACAGATATTTGTCACTGGAACTGTTATTTATAACAGAGGTAGCATTTAACCTTTCTACCAGCGACAAACCAAAGATGGTGAATACCCGATCCAATTCCGGGGATAGGAAGAAGCCCGAAGAGCCGGCGATGGGTCCTACAGGCCCAAATGCCCCCTCTCGGCAACATAGAGAGCATAGAAAACTTTTTAAACAACTCGCTACCCCAGTTCAAAACAGAAACAACTCAAAATTTTATTGAAATGAGTTATTTCCGTTAAATTTATGCGAGGATGATAATTTACCTATTATAAGAGAGAAATAAATCATACATTCATATCCATTCCTTAAAAAGTGTCTATTTGCTTTTGATTTTAAAATCTTTTTAACGTAAACTAACGTAGTTGTTTCTGTTTTGAACAGAATAGGTCACGCGTTGTCTGACATCTGTTAGGAAATAAGTTAAACTATTTCAGTTTTGAACCAGCCTTCACGTTTCTTTTAGGTTATGTCAGTTTGAAAGTAATTGTTAACCTTTATGTTTTTAATTATTTAGAACAATATTAGTGCCGTTATTTTGTGTATTTTCGTAAGTTTTACAAGTATTGTGTGTGTGTGTGTGTTTTGTTTTATGGCACTAAAAATAATATTTAAGTATTAAAATGTTGCCTATAAGTAGAGGTAAATGAATGGCATTATTGGCAGTTGGTGGAACTAAATAATAGTGATGAAAACAGGGCCGCCGCTAAGGTATTGGCCGCCCGTGTGCAACTTAATATTTGCCGCCCCCCTTCCAACCCGTTAGACATACATACTACTATTTAAAGAAATGTGCAGAAGATGCATAATATAACAATAATAATTTGTAAATAGATAAATACTTACTTGAACATTTAGACTAATCTCCATGATCCAACGTACATATATTATCCTAATGTATATCCTAATATCCTAATTTAAACATCTATTATCCTAATTTAATAACCATGATCCAACGTCCAGAATATGTTTATCCTAATATCCTAATTTACACGTCCATTTAATTAAAATAAACCGTGAATAGAAATATAAACACTTAAAAAAACTAAAAACGCATTTTTCGGGCTTTCGTCTTGGAAAACTTTTTGACAATATCTTTAATTTTCAATGTCGCACACACTTTATGTTCTATAGATAACATTGTAGAAAGCAGAAACACATCTTACTACAATTGTTATTTGTTCTACGTGCGCCCCAATGTTTTTTCTCCACTTCATATAATTTTTGATGAGCAGAGTCAACTGTTAATCATTTTTTTAATGTTGTAGATAGTTTAAACAGTTTTTCAGAATATTTTATATGAGCTGCACCGGATTCATGTCTTTTTAAAATAATAGCTAAATGTTGCCAGTCACTTACCCCATTAATTCCACTAAGTAATTGTCGGCTGCTTACATCACAACAAAACAGTTTACAAGGTGCACAAAAAACACTATTTAGTGATAATGAGTAAAGTAACCACGGGCGATGAATTTGGTCTTGATTAGGTAATGTGCGATAATAATAAGTTTCTGAAACTTTCCTATTATTTGTATCTCTGGAAAAGTTAATTTTTGTAATTTGCTGAGGAAAATTTTCAACAACAAAGTAAACTTCATTTGGATTCATATTTGCAGGCCATTTTCCGGGATCATCTGAAACCAAGTACATGCTGGAGCTTCCTACACTGCAATCCAGATTAACTGGAACATTAATTGTTCTGTCTTGGTTGGTGGTTTCAGGTTCAGGCGTTTCAGCATCAGCACTCGCACTAGCGTTTCAGCATCAGCACATCAATAATAGCGATACTATTATTGTCATCAAATCATCCGTCTCTATTCGCAGGAATATTCAATTGTTTGGTACTTTTTTCTTTTGGACTTCGCTTAAAGTTGAAGGTCCTAAATTTATATCCGAGTCTTCTATATTTTCATGTATGTTTTTCATCAAAAATGATTCCAGTGCACCGCTAAGTTTCTTTTTTCTCCTCAGTTTTTGCCTCTTTTATTTTTCTATATTAAAAACCTGAAAGTCGTTTTCTTTTTCGTTCGGACATTTTGAAATTATCACTTAAGAACGAAGCCGGGCGAATTTAACAAAATAAATCCAAAAACACTGCAAATAAGTTGTCCAAATAATGTTTCTCCAAATAATATCTAGCCGTAACGCGTATACGAATAAAATTGCTCTGATCTCGACGTTACTTTGAAATACAGTACCTACTGTGCAAAAGAAACGTACACTACTATATTTTACAAACAAAATTGTTTATCACAAGCGTGTCTAAATTCATCGAATTCTCAACTAAGACTGAACATAAGACATAATAAACCATCTATAAATATAACCATAGGAACAATAGTATAACAAAAACTTTACAACCACTTGCCTAAATTCTTGTAAAGTATCTACGTGTGAAATCTCAAATAATTGAAGTCCGAAAGCCGCCAGCCGCTTCGAATTAAAAAGTATTCCCGAAACTGCTTTATGACTGTACCTGCAAAAGGGCGGCAGTTCATACAATAAATAATATTTTCTGACATTTTTTTTATATTAGGATGAAAAAAAGAAGTATACATGATAAATGAAACGCATTTAAGTATTACCACGTACTGAATAATTATTATTGTTTGGAATATTAGAGTTCACAGAATTATCTAAATCATTACCATTTAATTATTTGAATTTATTTTTGTTTTAAAAAAGTATTATCATCAGTGGACTGCTTTTGGCCGCCCCTATTGTTGGCCGCCCGTGTGCGGTGCACACTTGGCACACATGGTAGCGGCGGCCCTGGATGAAAATAAGCCATTAAACCAAATAGTGTAGTTCATCCACTTTTCAGAAAGAGGTAAGCCGGTTAGCTTGTAGTAAACTACAGTAGCATTCTGTTTATTGATAATAAGTACATAAAAAAAATTTTCAAATTGTTTTAGGGTACTACTAAAAACTTTAATACGGATAATATAGTATTAGAAATTAACATTGATGGGAATGTTGGATATAATGACCAAACTAATAACAGCAGTGGCTATTGGTTCTCCTTGCAATACCTGAATTTCCATCGAGAGAAATTTTTATAAACGATCAAGTAAGGAATTTGTCCTAAAAAGCATTAAAAAATATATTTATTATTACATTAACTTGTTTAAGATTCAAAATTGCAATAGTATTAAAGAGTTAAATGGTAGTGTTACTGTGGAATTAGATGGTAATGAAAATACGCTTGATTTGTTGATTAATACTCAGGAACCAGCTGAAATTTTTGAAAAAAATGTTAATGAAGACTGTGCTGACAAAAGCCAAGAAAAAACCTATTTATATACATATATATATATATATATATATATATATATATATATATATATATATATATATATATATATATATATAAATATTTATATATATTTAAACCAAGTTTATAAGCAAAAATACAATTAATTTATTATTTTAGTATAATTTAACTTTTTTAATATTATTTTAGTGAAAAAATGGCGATGAGGAAATAAATTCAAGAAGTGTTCGTGATGATAGCAAAGATAAAGATTTTATTATACCCGACACTTATGGAGCAAATACCAGTTCTAGTGACAATGAAGCTGAGAACTATCATGAAAAAGTTGCTGAAACAGAAGAAATGGTTGAGAAAACTGAAGTGACTGAGGAAATTCTCACAAAAAAAAGATCTAGACAATTGGAAGAAGAATATGTTAAAGAAAAAAAGAAATCTAGGAAAAAGTTTCACAACAAAAAAAAGTAAAATAATTGCAGCAAGAAGTGTTCAATCAGCTTGTGGGCCCAAATGCAGTGAAAAAATTAATAACGAAATACGTCAAGAAATACACAACAGTTTTTGGAAAATGGGCAATATTAATGACCAGAGGGTTTATTTTAAGGCACGTGTCTGAGTTAAAAACAAAATACCAAAAAAAGCTGCCTGAACGAAAAAGGTCATACAATTTCGTTTATATATTTTCTACCAACGGAAATAAAATTGTAGTTTATAAGACATTTTTTATGGGTACACTAAACGTCAGTTCAAAAATTATTTTTACCGTAACGAAAAAAAAAACTCTTAGGATGGATTTCTGGAAAAGGATAAACGTGGCAATCATGAACAAATGGGAAGGGCTATTAGCCCACAAATAAAAGCCGACATTCGTGAGCACATAAACTCATTTCCCTTAATAGAATGACATTTCTGTCGTTTAAGAACTGTCAAAAAGTACATAGATGGAAGTCTTAACCTGTCCCCTATGTACAGATTATATAAAGAACAACGTGAAATACTACAAAAGCCATATGGAAAGTTTAACATGTACTCTACAATTTTTTCTACAGAATTCAATATTAGTTTTTTTCAACCAAAAAAGGACCAATGTGTTTTATGTCATAGCTTTAATACCGCTACGGGAGAAAGATGTGTCAAAAGCTGTTTCCTCGACTGATCAAATAGTTGAAGTTTATGACTTACAGTCTGTATTAAGTGTACCTTGTGGAGAGGTTTCACTTGTTTCACAAGTCTTTTATCTTCTTACAACCTCACCGTGTATGACATTAGAAAAAAAAAGAGTTTCTGCTATTTTTGGAAACAGAGCATTGCTTAACGAGGTGCAAATGAAATAGGAAGTTGTGTATATTATTTTCTAAAAGAGCAAAATGAGAACCTGGTAAAAGATATAACTTTTTACAGTGATAATTGCAGTGGGGAAAATAAAAATATATTTATTATTGTAATGTACATGTACTGTGTGCAGTTTATGAACAAAATCGAATCCATTACACACAAATTTTGAATACCTGGACATACCCAAAACGAAGGAGACAATATGCATTCTTTAATAGAAAGGGAGAAAAAAAACGGGTGTGGCAGTCCAGTGGGACTGCCGGTAGAAGTAATACTTCTATACACGTGTTCGACGTTACAAATTTATATGGGAGTCAATCTGCACAATCATTACATATTTAATGCTATAGGTAAGAGAGAGCAGAAGGAGAAAAATAATTAGGTATACAGGTATATGGTGCATCGTTTGCTGTATATAAACATTTGAGCTGTAATAGGAGTATAGTAAGTAAATGAAGGATTGAATCAATATTTTAATGAAAATATATATATTTTTATTTTCATATATGTATAAAAGGAGTTGAATGCAAAAAAAGTTTTTTACACATACTCTGCAGTAAAATTTATTGTTAATTTTGTTAATAATATAAAAATACAATACAATACACTGCCACATAATTCAATATTATAATACAATACAAATTAAAATGCAATATTCATAAGTATTTAAAAATGACAATATACATAACTTACGCATATGTTTAATTTACCATGATAATAATATTATTAAAAAAATAATAATATTAATAAATATTAAATATGTTTACAAAAGGAACATTTTTATTCTCGAGAGAGAAAGAGAGAGAAAATATACCTTCTGTCTCTCTCTTACCTATATCTTACATATATGTAATCATTTTGCCGATTCACTCAATATATACGAATACACACAAATTTCCAATGTCAAACGCATGTATAGAAGTACAATCAAAAACGAAATAAGACCAACAACTCGGATTATGTTGTAAATTTTCATTTTATTTTAAAATTTAGCATTTTTGCGTATATTACATATATTCAATAAAATTAACGTGGGGTCTTTAAATATTTCAAAAATAAAAAAGGAAATTCATATTGGGATTCGAACTCACATATGACGTTATCATCAAAAGTAGGAAAATAAACTTGGGTTTGGGAATAAAGAATATTGAAATTAGATTGGAAGAAATTAGAAATTTTCTTCATTTCCACATTTATTGCACCTTCTTTTTATTTACATTAAGTAGCCGAATGATCATAACGCAAACACTGGTAACATTGCACTACACATTGCATAACACTAGTATCACAACAAACGTTACCCAACTCGAAAAAGTAAGCTAATACAAATACTTGGGAGTCCTCATCAATGAAACAGGTGACCAAAATCACGAGATAAAAAGACGTATTGAAATTACCAGGTCTACCTTTATAAAAATGAAAAAATTATTCTGTAATCGTAATATTTGCTATAAGCTGTATTCAGCTACGAACTAGAATGTTAAAATACTATAAATTCAGTACTTTGCTTTACGGTATTGAGGCATAGACTCTTAAACAGAGGAATGTTAAAAATCTTGGAATCTTTGGGATGTGGTGCTACTGCCGTATACTAAAAATAAGTTGGGTGGATAAAATTACAACTGAAGAGGTAATACGCAGAATAAGCTGTATTCAGCTACGAACTAGAATGTTAAAATACTATAAATTCAGTACTTTGCTTTACGGTATTGAGGCATAGACTCTTAAACAGAGGAATGTTAAAAATCTTGGAAGCTTTGGGATGTGGTGCTACTGCCGTATACTAAAAATAAGTTGGGTGGATAAAATTACAAATGAAGAGGTAATACGCAGAATAAATAACGATCCAGAAGTTATACTGAATATAAAAAAAGAGAAAACTTGAATACTTAAGCCACCTGATGAGAGAACAAAAGTACACATTCCTACAAAATATAAGGCAAGGAAAAATCCAAGGACGCAGAAATCCAGGCCGTAGAAGAATGTCCTGGATGAGAAATTTAAGAAAGTGGTTGGGCTGTATCACTAACGAATTATTCAAAACAGCAGTAAATAAAATTAGAATCGCCCTAATTATATCCAATCTCCGATATGAGAGGCACTTAAAGAAGAAGAAGGTAACATTGCATGACCGGACTGACAAATACCTCAACCGGGCATCTAACTTTATTAATGTGGATAAATTGGGAAATTAATTTGCCAGCAGAAGTAACAATAATCATCTGTTTTGTGACCCTTTCCGATATACCGCCTTTTTGTATTAATCTAGTAATTCTTTGGACTTTTTTAATCATTACATTAGATTTTATAGTATTTAGAAGTTTATTTTTACTTATAGTAGTGGCAACAGCGCGAACTAAATCTCTTTTTTCTGTCAAATAATTAGGTATAAATGCAATTAAATTATTAAAAAAAAAAAAAAATTCTTCTACCAGCATATTTGCAACTAGTCCCGAATCTACTTCGATTTAAATTCTATTCCTGCCAACACTAACAATTTCAGTTATATTTTTATCATAATCCGAGAGAGAACTAAATATTTCTCCTATATTCATAGAATGAACACGACCTAAATTTAAATCAGTATGTTGAACAAAAAGAAAATACGGTCCCGTATTAGTATCGCTAAGTCGATTTGAAGTATGTATTTAAAACGTGACTTGTTTGTTTATATTGTTGAGTTGTAGACGGCAAGTTTTTATTGCCATTATTACCAATATATTTAATAATAAAATTATTAATAATCATCGGAACCATCGGAACAAACGTACAACAGATGCTTGAAAAACAAGTCAGAAAAAATTGGAGTTTATGTAAAAATTATAAATTTTACATAACTTAATATATTAAGGGTAGTCAATATTGCATTCTACGAATTCTCGATCATTAAAACCTACTTATCCATCAAATTGTACACGTCACTTCGAGTCATAAAAGCTAATACCGAAAAAAAAGTATCGCCTTTTGGAAAGAAAACATGTAATTTACTACTTAACTTCCCCACCGAAGGCTAATTACTAATGGGGTGTAGCGTATTATCGACAATAAGAGGGATTAAGTAGCACTTAGAGTACGTTTCGTCCCCTAAAACGTATTGTTCTCTCCCACGTTGTACGGATGCGATTAACGCGACATGTAGACCGCAAACCAACAGCTGATGTCGGTCGAGTACGTATCAAACGGCAACTTTGATACTAACGGACAATGGAAATGAAAATTAAGGAAAAGTGGAAAAACTTGAAATATTCTACTATATAAGGCTTGTATGACGTTTATATCTTGATAGAAGAAAACATTTAAGTAAGAAAGTCTATTTTTTTAAATATTCGAATTCTATTACATTCTTCTGGTGTTGAAAATCGTTGTTTAATTTTTGACATTGAAAACGTAACAGATAATAGAACATCATTTATACGCTTTTAATGCTTAAGTATGCTTGTATGTTTGTTCTGTTCTATGAGAGCTTAAATTTTCGCGAAGTAAAATGATTTTGTAGCAGAATGTTTTTTTTTTATTTTTAGCATTTTTGAGAAAACTTTCCGCCTAAAATGACTTTTTCTTCCTCGCAGTCACAGTTTTTTGATCTTTATATCTCGTAGCAGCCACATGTCCAATGTTCGACATAAAACAATCAGTCCTGTTCTTGAAAAAAACTTTGCTTTGTCTGATAACACCCAAATCATTGATTGTTCTTCTCCTTCTTCCTTTATACAAGTACCTTTGCTTGTTCAGTAGCGAGTTGTTAAATCTATGGAAGATTGTGACTTTATCTCATGCACAGTCTCCGATACTTATTCTACCACTTGATGATTGTGATGTGATTGTTCCATTCTTTTTTCTGTTCAGCTTCCACTTGTTTATACCCTGTTCATTACATTTTTTTCTGAACTCCCCACTTGTTATTGGAACTCTCAGCGTTTTTTCTATAATTCTTCTGAGCAATTTTTTTATGCTGTTTCCAGCACCCTCTGTATTTTTGACTGTGTCGGGACTTGTTTCTGATGCATACGTCAATATTGGTTTTATACTGCCCTTAAAGATTTTTAATTTCATCTTACAGTCAATCTGTTGGTTATGCCATATATGTAGTGTTATTCATGTACTTGATCTCTTACTTCTTTTTAACGTCTTCATAGCTGGACAGTTTAATCTCTAGGTTCTTTATTTCCATTACTTGTTTAATGATAACTCCACCGACTTACAGTTTACATCTTGTTAGTGCTTTACTGATTACTATTGTTATAGTTTTATGAGTTAAAATCTGTGAACTAGTCTTTGAAGACTATCTTCATTTTGAACTAAAGACTATTCCATGAATATACTACTGTTTTGAATTCAGTATGAAAGTATCGATATAAATGGTCCAATATGGTCCTATAGAGAGTGAACGTCTGTAGAGCTACGTAAATTAGTGTCGGTTTTTGTACTTATTGTACGTATTTATTACTGTAAATACCAGTTTTATTAGTACTTAATTACAAATAGTGATAAGCCAACATTCAAAATTGTATAAAATTTTCCCCTTAACTTGGAAAATATCGACCACATAAAAAAATTTGTAATAAAGAAATTGTAGAAAATCGTATTTGCAAAAATTTCAGTTCCTACCATTTTTGTCGAAAAGTTGAAAATGGCAGAGATATTGAGCAAAATTGGTTCTGTTCAAGATGGCGGCTAACGCAACGGCGAAATTCAGTTGCCGTTTTAAATTTACACTACTGTTCTTCTTCTTAAAGTTCCATCTCCTATCGGAGGTTGGATATCATAACGGCTATGGTCACTTTGTTGGCTGCTGCTCTGAAAAGTTGTAGTGAACTACAGTTAAACCATTCTCTAAGGTTCCTCAGCTAGGAGATGCGTCTTCTTCCTATGCTTCTTCTTCCTTGGATCCTTCCTTGCATAATAATTCTCAGCAGCTCATATTTTTCTTCTCTGGTTATGTGACCCAAATACTCTAGTTTTCTTCTTTTTATGCTGTTCATAATTTCTAACTCCTTATTTAGACGTTGTAGTACCTCAGCATTGGTAATCCTTTGAACCCACTGAATTTTTAATATTCTTCTGTAACACCACATTTTGAACGCTTCTATTTTTCTTATGTGTTGTTTCTTTAATGTCCAAGCTTCCATTCCATATAGTAAGATAGAAAATATGTAACATCTTAGAGCACTCAATCTGAGATGCAACTGAAGGTCTCTGTTGGTAAGCATTGTCTTCATTTTCACAAATGCTTGCCTTGCAGTTTCAATTCGGACTTTGATTTCTCTGCTTTGGTCATTTTTGTCATCAACCCAGGTTCCCAGATATTTGTATGTCTCTACTTTTTCTATTTGGGTTTGCTCTATCATTAATCTTTCATTTCCATATAAAGATAATCGTAAATTATAAGGCGTTTTTGAGACAATCATAAATTTAGTTTTTCTCTTATTTATGTTTAGTCCGTATCTAATGCAATAATCGTTAATTCTATTTACCAATTCTTTTAGCAATTTCAGGGTGTCTGCCATTATAACGGTGTCATCAGCGAATCTTATGTTATTTACTATTCTTCCGTTTACAGAGATTCCATCACCCAGATCCGCTATCGCTTCCTGGAATATAGCTTCACTGTACACATTAAACAGTAATGGTGACAGAACACAGCCCTGTCTTTTCCTCTCTTTATATCTATATTTTCGGACTTTTGTTCTTCTATCTTTATATTGGCCTTTTGATTCCAATACAGATTGATAACGATTCGTAAGTCTCGTCTGTCTATATCTTTGTTTCTCAGTACTTCTATTAGTTTTTCATGTCGGACCCTGTCGAATGCCTTCTCGAAGTCGATGAAACAGGAATAAATATCTACGTTCATATCTAAGCATCTTTGAGAGAGGACATTAAAAGCAAACAATGCCTCTCTCGTTCTCAGTCCCTTGCGGAACCCAAACTGAGTATCATCCATATCATCTTCTAGTTTTCTATATAATCTTCCATGAATCACCTTTAGAAATATTTTGAGGATATGGCTTATTAGTGATATTGTCCTATAGTCTGAACAATCTTTGGCATATACTGTTTTTGGTATTGCTACAAAGGTGGACACCAACCATTCCTGGGATATTTCCAGTTTTATATACTTCATTAAATAGGTCCAGAAGTACAGGTAGAGTTTCATCGTCTAGACATTTCAGTAGTTCCGCAGGTATTTCGTCTGGACCTACAGTTTTTCCGTTTTTTGAATTTCGTATTGCTTGTTCGATTTCCTCTATTATGATGTCTGGCCCCGTTTCGCTGTCGATTTCTTTCGGTTCTTGTCGATTATCCTCAAACAGATCTGTTATGTATGTCTTCCATTTTTTTACTTTCTCTTTAATTTCTATAATGATTTTTCCATTTGCGTCTTTCAGAAGGGCATCTTTCTTTTTTCTCAGTGTATTTGTCACTTCCTTTATTTTCTTACACTGCTGTTGAAACCCCCTAAAGTTTAAAATAACAAAATTTGGGGCAGCTCGGCATGCAAGGTCAGATGTTATCCAGACTGGACTATATACCAAATTTGATGACCCCAAAATGAATCTTTTAAGTATTTCTTAATACCATGTAACATTAGTTTGTTTTTGATCTGGAGTTAAATTGTGTGAAATTCAACGAGAATATAGCAAATGCGACCAAAAACCATTAATATTTACATCTACTTACGAAACTCTCATTTATTGTCGCAACTAAGTACATAAAGTTTGCTCGATCAGTGAAGTGATTAAAGCACTTTAATTTTGTCATATAAACTTTTTTGAACTGAGTTGTTAAAATTTTATACAAACAGTTAATTTTTCATCAGAATTTAATGCCACTACCAGTTAGATATTTTATTAGTCTGCATTAAAAGACATGATAACCTGTTAGCATTTATTTATACGTGGTCCAAGAGGAAAGAAGATTTTTAGAGAAATCACAAATACTATGTTGTCACATACCAGCTATATTTATTATTTGCCGAAACATAAATTTAATAGGACTTTTAATTTACACCTTACAATCATAAATGTTGATTACAAATTAGTAGGGGAGACTGGTGTCAATTGTCACAGATGTCGTTTGTAACAATAATGATATTTGCGCCATCTTTTGAAATAAATCGAAACATAGACGGATATCTACCTCACACCAGCGACTGTAGTTTCAGAGTTAGCCGTAACCTATTGCACAAGTTCCAGGCACATGTTTGGATTTTATCACAAAAGTACATATTAGTTGCGTCACAAATTGTTGATTTTGCCGTTCAAAACTCAACTTGAAAATATTTTAAGGTAAGGCCAATATTTTTTAACATCTTTAATCTAGTTTACTATAGCTCACCTTTTCTACGAAGGGCATAATGTATACAAAAATCATCAAGCAGCTAGGAAGGTAATAGATACTAACCAATCTATTAGAAAATTGGCTAAAGGTTATGGTATGTGTCACGTTTCTTTATATCTCTATGTTAAATCGTTACGTGAAAACTCACAACCTCGGGTTGGATACAATCCTCATAACAGAGTATTTAATGATGAAATGGAGATACAGCTTGCTAAATACTGCGAAACTACTGTAAATTTGTATTTTAGACTTACCACAAAAGATTTACGTAAGTTAGCTTTTCAATTTGCAAAGTGTAACAGACTGTCCTACCCAAAAAAAAATGAAACACGACTGAACATGCAAGTGAAGACTGGCTTATTGCTTTTATGCGACGAAATCCAAATTTAAGTTTCGTACACCTCAAGCTACTAGCCTTTCACGAGCCATGAATTTTAATAGAGAAAATGTAAACAACTTTTTTAATAAATTGTCAACTTTTTTAGACAGATATAATTTTGAGCCTTACAATATATATATATATATATATATATATATATATATATATATATATATATATATATATATATATATATATATATATATATATATAACATTGACGAGACGGGTGTTTCGACCGTTCAGAAGTCATCCAAAGTTATATCTAGAAAAGGAAATAAGCAAGTAGTATCCATATCATGTCAGGAACGTGGAACTCTAGTAACAATATGTGTAGCCATTAATGAAGTGGGAAATACCGTACCCCCAATGTTCGTCTTCCCACCATTACGTTTTCAAGACCACTTTATTAGAGATGGAGCAGTTGGGTGTATAGAAACTGGAAATAACCGGAAATAGAAATAAATGAAAAATGGAAAATTTTGCCATTGGATTTTTATCAAATTTCGTCTCGTTCATTTATCGGCTATGTTGGCGTCAATTTTGGTCCGAGAGTCAAGCGAATGGACATTTCCTACATAAAATTGGCCGCTCGTTCTTCTGCCATACTCAGAATTTTCCTACATCTAACGGTTCGTGAGAAAAATTTCCGCTTGGATGTATGTATTCGCTGAAAATTTCGAGAAAATTAAAAGTGTATATTTTGTTTGAAATTTGAATTATTTCGATTAAGGGTGACTTGCTGAAAAAAAAATCTAAACATGTGCCTAAAAATTATGCACCGTTTTACCGAAAAATCGAAAAAACTGTAGATTTTTTAATTCGATTTTTCCTCTTTTCCGGCAAACTGGGGTTAAGGGATCAGAAAAAAACTCATGTTTGGAATAAGCTGGACCAATGGACCAAGTGCATGTACCAAAACATTAAACAAATTTTTTTTTTTTGGAAAATTTGGCAAAAATTTTCCAAGGGGGTACCCTTGGATTTTTATCAAATTTGGTTAATCGGCTATATTGTCGTCAATTTTGGTCAGAGAGTCAAGCGAATAGACATTTCCTACATAAAATTGGCCGCTCGCTCTTTTGCCATAATCGCAATTTTAATACATCTAACAGTTCGTGAAAAAAATGTCCCCTTGAATGTCTGTATTTGCTGAAAATTTCGTGAAAATTAAAAGTGTATATTTTGTTTAAAATTTGACTTATTTCTATTAAGGGTGAACTGCTGATTAAAAAAATTTAAACACGTGGCTAGAAATTATGCACCGTTTTGCCGGAAAATCGAAAAAACTGTAGATCATTGGATTTTTATCAAATTTCGTTAATCGGCTATGTTGGCGTCAATTTTGGTCCAAGAGTCAAACGAATGGACATTTCCTACATAAAATTGGCCGCTCGTTCTTTTTCCATACTCGGAATTTTCCTACATCTAACAGTTCGTGAAAAAAATGTCCCCTTGAATGTCTGTATTTGCTGAAAATTTCGTGAAAATTAAAAGTGTATATTTTGTTTAAAATTTGACTTATTTCCATTAAGGGTGAACTGCTGATTAAAAAAATTTAAACACGTGGCTAGAAATTATGCACCGTCTAGCCGGAAAATCTAAAAAACTGTAGACCATTGGATTTTTATCAAATTTCGTTAATCGGCTATGTTGGCGTCAATTTTGGTCCAAGAGTCAAACGAATGGACATTTCCTACATAAAATTGGCCGCTCGTTTTTCTGCCATACTCAGAATTTTCCTACATCTAACGGTTCGTGAGAAAAATTTCCTCTTGGATGTATGTATTCGCTGAAAATTTCGTGAAAATTAAAAGTGAATATTTTGTTTGAAATTTAAATTATTTCGATTTAGGGTGACTAGCTGAATAAAAAAATCTAAACATGTGCCTAAAAATTATGCACCGTTTTGCCGGAAAATCAAAAAAACTGTAGATTTTTTAATTCGATTTATCCTTTTTTCCGGCAAACTGGGGTTAAGGGATCAGAAAAAAACACATGATTGGAATAAGCTGGACCAAGTGCATGTACCAAAACATTAAACAAAATTTTTTTTTTGGAAAATTTGTCAAAAATTTTCCGAGGGGGTACCCTTTAATTTTTATCAAATTTCGTTAATCAACTATATTGTCGTCAATTTTGGTCAGATAGTCAAGCGAATAGACATTTCCTACATAAAATTGGCCGCTCGTTCTTCTGCCATACTCAGAATTTTCCTACATCTAACGGTTCGTGAGAAAAATTTCCACTTGGATGTATGTATTCGCTGAAAATTTCGTGAAAATTAAAAGTGAATATTTTGTTTGAAATTTAAATTATTTCGATTTAGGGTGACTAGCTGAATAAAAAAATCTAAACATGTGCCTAAAAATTATGCACCGTTTTGCCGGAAAATCAAAAAAACTGTAGATTTTTTAATTCGATTTATCCTTTTTTCCGGCAAACTGGGGTTAAGGGATCAGAAAAAAACACATGTTTGGAATAAGCTGGACCAAGTGCATGTACCAAAACATTAAACAAAATTTTTTTTTTTTTGGAAAATTTGTCAAAAATTTTCCGAGGGGGTACCCTTGGACTTTTATCAAATTTCGTTAATCGGCTATGTTGGCGTCAATTTTGGTCCAAAAGTCAAACGTGTGCCTAAAAATTATGCACCGTTTTGCCGGAAAATCGAAAAAACTGTAGATTTTTTAATTCGATTTTTCCTCTTTTCCTGCAAACTGGGGTTAAGGGATCAGAAAAAAACACATGTTTGGAATAAGCTGGACCAAGTGCATGTACCAAAACATTAAACAAATTTTTTTTTTTGGAAAGTTTGTCAAAAATTTTCCGAGGGGGTACCCTTGGACTTTTATCAAATTTCGTTAATCGGCTATGTTGGCGTCAATTTTGGTCCAAAAGTCAAACGTGTGCCTAAAAATTATGCACCGTTTTGCCGGAAAATCGAAAAAACTGTAGATTTTTTAATTCGATTTTTCCTCTTTTCCTGCAAACTGGGGTTAAGGGATCAGAAAAAAACACATGTTTGGAATAAGCTGGACCAAGTGCATGTACCAAAACATTAAACAAATTTTTTTTTTTGGAAAATTTGGCAAAAATTTTCCAAGGGGGTACCCTTGGATTTTTATCAAATTTGGTTAATCGGCTGTATTGTCGTCAATTTTGGTCAGATAGTCAAGCGAATAGACATTTTCTACATAAAATTGGCCGCTCGTTCTTTTGCCATAATCGCAATTTTAATACATCTAACAGTTCGTGAAAAAAATGTCCCCTTGAATGTCTGTATTTGCTGAAAATTTCGTGAAAATTAAAAGTGTATATTTTGTTTAAAATTTGACTTATTTCCATTAAGGGTGAACTGCTGATTAATAAAATTTAAACACGTGGCTAGAAATTATGCACCGTTTAGCCGGAAAATCGAGAAAACTGTAGACCATTGGATTTTTATCAAATTTCGTTAATCGGCTATGTTGGCGTCAATTTTGGTCCAAGAGTCAAACGAATGGACATTTCCTACATAAAATTGGCCGCTCGTTCTTCTGCCATACCCAGAATTTTCCTACATCTAACGGTTCGTGAGAAAAATTTCCACTTGGATGTATGTATTCGCTGAAAATTTCGTGAAAATTAAAAGTGAATATTTTGTTTGAAATTTAAATTATTTCGATTTAGGGTGACTAGCTGAATCAAAAAATCTAAACATGTGCCTAAAAATTATGCACCGTTTTGCCGGAAAATCAAAAAAACTGTAGATTTTTTAATTCGATTTTCCTTTTTTCCGGCAAACTGGGGTTAAGGGATCAGAAAAAAACACATGATTGGAATAAGCTGGACCAAGTGCATGTACCAAAACATTAAACAAAATTTTTTTTTTTTGGAAAATTTGTCAAAAATTTTCCGAGGGGGTACCCTTGGATTTTTATCAAATTTCGTTAATCGGCTATATTGGCGTCAATTTTGGTCCAAGAGTCAAACGAATGGACATTTCCTACATCAAATTGGCCACTCGTCCTTTTGCCATACTCGGAATTTTCCTACATCTAACAGTTCGTGAAAAACATTTCCCCTTGAATGTCTGTATTTGCTGAAAATTTCGTGAAAATTAAAAGTGTATATTTTGTTTAAAATTTAACTTATTTCAATTAAGGGTGAACTGCTGATTAAAAAAATTTAAACATGTGGCTAGAAATTATGCACCATTTTGCCGGAAAATCGAAAAAACTGTAGACCATTGGATTTTTATCAAATTTCGTTAATCGGCTATGTTGGCGTCAATTTTGGTCCGAGAGTCAAGCGAATGGACATTTCCTACATAAAATTGGCCGCTCGTTCTTCTGCCATACTCAGAATTTTCCTTCATCTAACAGTTCGTGAGAAAAATTTCTACTTGGATGTATGTATTCGCTGAAAATTTCGAGAAAATTAAAAGTGTATATTTATTTTGTTTGAAATTTGAATTATTTCGATTAAAGGTGACTTGCCGAAAAAAAAATCTAAACATGTGCCTAAAAATTATGCACCGTTTTGCCGGAAAATCGAAAAAACTGTAGATTTTTTAATTCGATTTTTCCTCTTTTCCGGCAAACTGGGGTTAAGGGATCAGAAAAAAACACATGTTTGGAATAAGCTGGACCAAGTGCATGTACCAAAACATTAAACAAATTTTTTTTTTTGGAAAATTTGGCAAAAATTTTCCAAGGGGGTACCCTTGGATTTTTATCAAATTTGGTTAATCGGCTGTATTGTCGTCAATTTTGGTCAGATAGTCAAGCGAATAGACATTTTCTACATAAAATTGGCCGCTCGTTCTTTTGCCATAATCGCAATTTTAATACATCTAACAGTTCGTGAAAAAAATGTCCCCTTGAATGTCTGTATTTGCTGAAAATTTCGTGAAAATTAAAAGTGTATATTTTGTTTAAAATTTGACTTATTTCCATTAAGGGTGAACTGCTGATTAATAAAATTTAAACACGTGGCTAGAAATTATGCACCGTTTTGCCGGAAAATCGAAAAAACTGTAGATCATTGGATTTTTATCAAATTTCGTTAATCGGCTATGTTGGCGTCAATTTTGGTCCAAGAGTCAAACGAATGGACATTTCCTACATAAAATTGGCCGCTCGTTCTTTTTCCATACTCGGAATTTTCCTACATCTAACAGTTCGTGAAAAAAATGTCCCCTTGAATGTCTGTATTTGCTGAAAATTTCGTAAAAATTAAAAGTGTATATTTTGTTTAAAATTTGACTTATTTCCATTAAAAGTGAACTGCTGATTTTAAAAATATAAACACGTGGCTAGAAATTATGCACCGTTTTGCCGAAAAATCGAAAAAACTGTAGATTTTTTAATTCGATTTATCCTTTTTTCCGGCAAACTGGGGTTAAGGGATCAGAAAAAAACACATGATTGGAATAAGCTGGACCAAGTGCATGTACCAAAACATTAAACAAATTTTTTTATTTTGGAAAATTTGTCAAAAATTTTCCAAGGGGGTACCCTTGGATTTTTATCAAATTTGGTTAATCGGCTATATTGTCGTCAATTTTGGTCAGAGAGTCAAGCTAATAGATATTTCCTACATAAAATTGGCCGCTCGTTCTTTTTCCATACTCGGAATTTTCCTACATCTAACAGTTCGTGAAAAAAATGTCCCCTTGAATGTCTGTATTTGCTGAAAATTTCGTAAAAATTAAAAGTGTATATTTTGTTTAAAATTTGACTTATTTCCATTAAGGGTGAACTGCTGATTAAAAAAATTTAAACACGTGGCTAGAAATTATGCACCGTTTTGCCGGAAAATCGAAAAAACTGTAGACCATTGGATTTTTATCAAATTTTGTTAATCGGCTATGTTGGCGTCAATTTTGGTCCAAGAGTCAAACGAATGGACATTTCCTACATAGAATTGGCCGCTCGTTCTTTTGCCATAGCCGTTTCGTTAATCGGCTATGTTGGCGTCAATTTTGGTCCGAGAGTCAAGCGAATGGACATTTTCTACATAAAATTGGCCGCTCGTTCTTCTGCCGTACTCAAAATGTTCATACATTTAACGGTTCGTGAGAAAAATTTCCACTTAGATGTATGTATTTGCTGAAAATTTCGTGAAAATTAAAAGTGAATATTTTGTTTGAAATTTGAATTATTTCGATTAAGAGTAACTTGCTGTTTAAAAAAAATAAGCATGTGGCTAGAAATTATGCACCGTTTTGCCGAAAAATCAAAAAAACTGTAGACCATTGGATTTTTATCAAATTTCGTTAATCGGCTATGTTGGCGTCAATTTTGGTCCGAGAGTCAAGCGAATGGACATTTCCTACATAAAATTGGCCGCTCGTTCTTCTGCCATACTCAGAATTTTCCTACATCTAACGGTTCGTGAGAAAAATTTCCCCTTGGATGTATGTATTCGCTGAAAATGTCGTGAAAATTAAAAGTGAATATTTTCTGTGCCTAAAAATTATGCACCGTTTTGACGGAAAATCAAAAAAACTGTAGATATTTTGATTCGATTTATCCTTTTTTCCGGCAAACTGGGGTTAAGGGATCAGAAAAAAACACATGTTTGGAATAAGCTGGACCAAGTGCATGTACCAAAACATTAAACAAATTTTTTTTTTTGGAAAATTTGGCATAAATTTTCCCTTGGATTTTAATCAAATTTGGTTAATCGGCTATATTGTCGTCAATTTTGGTGAAAGAGTCAAGCGAATAGACATTTCCTACATAAAATTGGATGCTCGTTCTTTTGCCATACTCGGAATTTTCCTACAACTAACAGTTCGTGAAAAAAATTTCCCCTTGGATGTCTGTATTTGCTGAAAATTTCGTGAAAATTAAAAGTGTATATTTTGTTTAAAATTTAAATTGTTTCTATTAAGGGTAATCTGTTGATTAAAAAAATTTAAACATGTGGCCAGAAACTATGTACCGTTTTGCCGGAAAATCGAAAAAACTGTAGACCATTGGATTTTTATCAAATTTCGTTAATCCTCTATGTTGGCGTCAATTTTGGTCCGAGAGTCAAGCGAATAAACATTTCCTACATAAAATTGGCCGCTCGTTCTTTTGCCATACTTAAAATTTTCCTACATCTAACGGTTCGCGAGAAAAATTTCCACTTGGATGTATGTGTTTGCTGAAAATTTCGTGAAAAGTAAAAGTGAATATTTTGTTTAAAATTTGAATTATTTCGATTAAGGGTAACTTGCTGAATAAAAAAATCTAAAGATGTGTCCAAAAATTATGCACCGTTTTGCCGGAAAATCGAAAAAACTGTAGATTTTTTAATTCGATTTTTCCTCTTTTCCGGCAAACTGGGGTTAAGGGATCAGAAAAAAACACATGTTTGGAATAAGCTGGACCAAGTGCAAGTACCAAAAAATTAAAACAAAATTTTTTTTTTTGGAAAATTTGGCAAAAATTTTCCAAGGGGGTACCCTTGGATTTTAATCAAATTTGGTTAATCGGCTATATTGTCGTCAATTTTGGTCAGAAAGTCAAGCTAATAGACATTTCCTACATAAAATTGGCCGCTCGTTCTTTTGCGATACTCGGAATTTTCCTACATCTAACAGTTCGTGAAAAAAATTTCCCCTTGATGTCTGTATTTGCTGAAAATTTCGTGAAAATTAAAAGTGTATATTTTGTTTAAAATTTAATTTATTTCCATTAAGGGTGATCTGTTGATTAAAAAAATTTAAACATGTGTCCAGAAACTATGCACCGTTTTGCCGGAAAATCGAAAAAACTGTAGACCATTGGATTTTTATCAAATTTCGTTAATCGGCTATGTTGGCGTCAATTTTGGTCCGAGAGTCAAGCGAATAAACATTTCCTACATAAAATTGGCCGCTTGTTCTTTTGCCATACTCAGAATTTTCCTACATCTAACGGTTCGTGAGAAAAATTTTCACTTATATGTATGTATTTGCTGAAAATTTCGTGAAAATTAAAAGTGAATATTTTGTTTGAAATTTGAATTATTTCGATTAAGGGTAATTTGCTTTAAAAAAAAAAAATATGTGGCTAGAAATTATACACCGTTTGGCCGGAAAATCGAAAAAACTGTAGACCATTGGATTTTTATCAAATTTCGTTAATCGGCTATGTTGGCGTCAATTTTGGTCCGAGAGTCAAGCGAATGGACATTTCCTACATAAAATTGGCTTCTCGTTCTTTTGCCACACTCGGAATTTTCCTACATCTAACGGTTCATGAGACAGATTTCCACTTGGATATCTGTATTTGCTGAAAATTTCGTGAAACTTAAAAGTGTATATTTTGTTTAAAATTTGAATTATTTAAATTAAGGGTGATCTGCATATTAAAAAAACGGATGTGGCAGTCCAGTGGGACTGCCGGTGGAAGTAACACTTCTATACAGGCATTCGCCGTTACAAATTTATTTGGGAGTCAATCTGCACCATCATTACATATGTAATTCTATAGGTAAGACATAGCAGAAAGAGAAACAGAATTAATAACAACTTACTAACAATGAAGGATTGAATCAATATTTTGATGAAAATGTATATTTTAATTTTCATATATGTATGAAAGGAGTTGAATGCAAAAATTTTACACATACTCTGCAGTAAAATTCATTGTTTATTTTGTTTTTAATATAATAATACAATACAAATTAAACTGCAATAATAATAAGTATTTAAAAATGACAATAATATACATAAAAAAATACACTACAATACAGTGCATTATAATTCCATATAATAATACAATACAAATTAAAATGCAATATCCATAAGTATTTAAAAATGACAATAATGTAATAATATTAATAAAAAAGTCCTCCCCGACTGGGAGTCGAACCTTGGTCTCCCGCGTGACAGGCGGGGATACTGACTACTATACTACCGAGGACATGACACAAAGGTATTTCAAAATTGACAGTTCCGGATCATACAGTGGTTTATTGAGATTATTATTTTGAAATACAAAAGACTAATATAATTATGAACATTTAATAAATAATACAAAACATGCCACATAAATAATAATATTATTAATATTTTATTATATGCAAAATATTATATGTATATATATATATATATATATATATATATATATATATATATATATATATATGTATATATATCTTTTGTATATATATATATATTTATATATATATATATATATATATATATATATATATATATATATATATATATATATACAAAAGGAACATTTTTATATTCGAGAGCGAAAGAGAGAGAAAATATATCTTCTGTCTCTCTCTTACTCATTATCTTACATATGTAATGATTTCACAGATTCACTCCCATACAAATTTCCAACGTGGAGCGCGCGTATAGAAGTATAACTTCAAAAAATCAATTTGTGACATTTGTTACAACCGACACCAGTCTCCCCTACATTCTTACTATATTTGCTCTGACTGTAGACTTTGTAGGTTCTTTTAATAGAATAAGAACAGCTTCCCAGCAAGAAAAATGATGAACTACGGAGATTGCTTCACCTTCACTCCTATAAACAGGCACGTGGAAATATTAAGGAAACCGTAATAGGTGAAATACACCAAAAAAACTTATACTTTTAACTCCCATCTCTGACGGTCGAAGAAAGACAAAAATTTTTACTTAAATTTCAATGGGCTAAACTGGAGATTAATGGTACTGGGAGAAACCCCCCAGTACCTGGTGAAAAAAATGTCAGATTCCCGGCTTGTTTAAAAGCTCAACCGGGAATAATATGAAAAACTTGTCACTATGATGCTACATCTTTTCACCTTGGATGTCAAGTCGATTCTAACGATCTCCTGATTTCTACCTCACAGGCGACTGGTTGCGATTTCAAAGGGCATCTGGTAAATTCTTACAACCACTTTAGTTCTCTTAGCGACAGTTTTCAATGCAAACAAACAATTCAATTTTGCTTATTTAAACCTACGCTTCAAAGACGCAGTTTAAAAACATTGATAAGTGCTTATAGCAACTTACGAGATTTAAAGAGAAGGCGTTTTACTCAAGGTAATTTAAAAATAAACACTCAAATTTAGTTAATTCTCGTTCGAAAAAATATTAAAGTATGTTTCTTCGAAGATTTGTAATACGTCGATTAAAACATTATTCAGTATAGAATTTGAAATACATAAACTAAAAATTTATTATAAGTTTTTTGGATCGTTATAATTATACTAATGACTGAATTTTTCTGTTATGGATTAGTTCTGTTATTGTTCCTGTTTCTTCTTCATTGTTAGCTCGGTAAGTAAGTTACGTATAGTATGCCTTTTTAATCGGCTGGTTACTTATCAAAGTCAAGTTAGTTTCTCTTAGAGTCCTTTTGTAATATTAATATTATGTCATGTTTGCTCCCTTTTGTTACTTTTATTTGCTTTGTTTTCCCTGTACTCCCATCTCATTGTCGTTGTAGTTTGTGGCTTACAACCCAGTTTTATTCAATTCTGGAACATTTGAGAAAGAATACAATATTTAATTTTTAATCACGTTTATTTCCCATTTTTATAATATCACAATATAGATATGGAACACAAAACTCAACTGATTCTGGTGCGAGAAATAGAAGGGCAACTTTGAGCTGCATTATACTACAGAGTTGGAGGAATAAAACAGGTTTTTTTATTTGCATATCCTTTATTTTTGCAGTTTGTTGGCCACAATGCACTATCGTTCGATAGTTGGGTGTCATTTACCATAGTGGATAGATACATTTAGTTACTGCATTCTTTTGTTTGTCGCAGTGTTTTCCTATACATGTAATGGAACATAAATGAAATTAAAGAAAAACTAAAAAGAGTACCAACTCATACCTGAAGAAAAGTCATCGATCTTATTTTTGCTGTATTTTTCTTTCAGCGTTACTTACTAATAATCTACAATAAATACCGACAAATAATTTCTTGTACCATTAACCTCTCTTAATAAAAAAGCTGAAAATCAAGAAACTGGATATCTAATTTCTTAATCTTCATATTTGTATTCATAATCGTGTTCCATACAGCTTCCGTTAAATCTCATTGTTAAAGCAAACAAACTTGTAGACAAAACTTGGACCTCCTTTGTATACCCAACTAAATTTCATTCCCGAGGGAATCCGCTCTACTACTATTAACCGCCCCAACTTCTAAGAGTTGTCATAAACCGTGGGGAGGCTGCCTTGTTGCCGCTTCATTGGCCTCTTCAGGGGTTCTAATTCGCCTGAAATTGCCGACCATCTCGGCCCGTCATCGCGAATCACGTCACAACAAGAAACGTGATGCGCACACACACTCCCAAACACCACCTAAAGACTACAAATTGCGTTTGCTACTTATTTATAATCTGAAGGCATCGAGAATTGCCAGGTCTCTACACAAGGGTAATATATTTGGAAATACGGAAATGAACAGGAATGGTTAATATATGAAACATCTGCCACTCGATATTATTTTTGGTTGTTTTTCTGCAGATATTAAGAACTAAAAGATATAAAGTTTTATAATAGGATTTATAAATGGTTTTTTAAATTTGAAAATTATAGTCTAAAAAATAAATGTTTGATTTGTATACGATGTATATTTTAAACGCATCATCATCATTTTCATCATCACAGCCTTTCAATCTTGTTAGATTAAGCATTGATTAAAAACAATACAGTAGTAGGTATAGTAGTTTTTAATCAACGGATTAAGGCAATGTCGTAGTGATCTAGTTTTTAACAAGGATGAGACCTTTTTAATTTATTTTTTTCTAATAATTCTTCATGGATATTTGCTGCTTTGATTATGCGTTTCCAATCGTACAATTTCTATTTCTTTATTATCGCCCATTCTGTTATTTTTATTATTTTTATTTTTTCTTGTATCTGATACCACTTAATTACAAACCTTCGTGATTATGATTGTATATTTTATATAATGAAAGCATGAGCTTTGTCAGTGACAATGTTTGTACTTCTTTCGCATACAAAGATTTTGATTGACAAAAGCCATGAAGTGGTCGTATACACATAATAAAAATGACGTGCACCCTATCCTTCATGCTATGGCATGATGGACGAGCTATACAGTCTCTAGTCATCACCCCGAGGTCGGAAAAACAAAGTAGGTATATCAAGATTCATACAGTTATGAAACGCATCTGGCGGATCATAAGGGCCTTCACATTTTAATTCTTTTTCAATGTGTTTTGCGTAAAATATCAGCCTCTCTTGGCTAATTCTTGTTTCTTCCGACCTCGAACGGCTATTACGTTTCCGAGGGCAGACGGGTCACTATATTTCTTTCTACTATACACTCTTAAACTCTCCAACGCGCTTGGCCAGCGAGTCGTTTGAAGACCAAATTTCTCGTTATGATGGATACAATAAGTGTACGACCCTTAGTCCGCGGCGGTTCCAATCTGCCTGACCAAGGTGGATATTCTTCTATGTCCTGGGGCCCTTTTTCTTTCAATTTTACCTTGCAAAATGCATTGGAGAAGCTCGTATCTTGATTTCTCATTATATTTCACAAGTACTGCAGCTTACAGCCCTTCACGATGTTGACCAAATCCGCGCTTGTGTTCATCCTCCGCAGTACTTCTTCATTGGTGACTTTGTCTGTCCATGGTTTCTTTAGGTGATTTCTGTATAACCATAGCTCAAAAGCCTGAAGTTTTGATAGAGTTTCCGCCTTTAATGTTCACGTTTTTACTTCGTACAGAAGCACTGGGTGCACGTAATATTTAAGGAGCTTTATGTTTGTTTCCGCAAATAAACAGCGCAACCCGTGGGAATGAGAAGACAGGGTAGACCAAAGCTGAGGTGGATGGACGGGGTAACACAAGATGCCGAGAAGATCGGAGTCGGCAACTGGAAAATGCAAACAAGGGACAAAACAGAATGGCGTAGAAAGCTTGAGAAGGACGAGGCCCTCTAAGAACTATAGCATCAAGATGATGATGATAATGATTTTTGTTTCTAGGATGAGGTCATGGCTCTTGAACACAGAGCTCATAGTCAATAATGCACTTTTTGCCTTTCCGATGCGACATTTAATCTCTTGGATATTGTCCCACGACTCATTGATTATAGTTGCCAGGTAGTTGTACTGTGAGACACGTTCAATTCTCATTTGGTTCACATACAGATTTGCTCCAGTTATGGATTCCTTGCTGATGATCATTAGCTTGGTTTTGCTGGTGTTTATATCCAGTCCATATGTTCTACTTGTTTCCGTTATTTTGTTTATTAAGTTTTGTAGCCCTTCTATGGTATTGGAAAACACTATTGTATCATCTGCATACCGCAGGTTATTGAGCTTGACTCTATTTATTGAGATTCCTTCGTCAATATCTTATAGAGCCTCTTCAAAAATGTGCTCCGAGTACAGATTGAATATCAGTGGTGAAATTATGCAACCCTGTCTCACTTCCCTTAAGATTTTGACGTGATCTGTATATTCTCCATCTATTCGGAGTAACGCTATCCTCTTCAGAACCTCCATAATTTGGTCATGCCTGACTCTATCAAAAGCCTTCCGGTAGTCAATCGGGAATGCAAAAACGTTACAGCTGACATCTCTACATTTCTGAAACAATACCTGCACGCTAAATAAAGCTTCCCTCGTACCAACTGCGTTTACAAATCCAAACTAATTGGGCGCAATTTGTTCCTCGCATTTCCGGTGGATTCTTTTGTGGATAACTTTTAGAAACAGCTTCAGCAGATGACTCATTAGGCTAATGGTCTTATAGTCTTCACAAATTTTGCTCCTGTTTTTTTGGGCAATGGTACGAACTCCGATTTGAGCCACTTTATTGGTATTATTCCTGCCTTGTATATTTCTATAAATATTTTAGTTATTATGTTTATTTGTTCTGCACCTAATAGCTTCAGCAGTTCTGGAGGAATTTCATCAAGTCCCGGTGCCTTGCCATCCTTCATTTGTCTGACGGCTGCCGTTATTTCTTTTGGCAGGATTTCGGGACCTGAATTTTCTTCAATGGTGGGCTCTTGTATTGTTCTAAGGTCATGAAAAAGTTTCTCTAAGTATTCTCCCCAAATGCAAGATACACACTTAAAATTATACAGACTTATGCTACAATAAAGAGCCACCTTACATGATCAATTATATGAAGATATCAGAGTAGCTATACAAACTTCAAAAAAACCCATTATACAATGATAATTGAAAATTTCAACGCCAAATTGGGTTTCAAATAAAATGAGGCAGAATCTGTGTTATGGAAAACTTTGGATTTGGCGAGAGAAATAAGAGAGGTAACAGGCTTTTTAACTTTTTACATTAGGAGAATTTCTATGTGATGAAGTCATTCTTTAGAAAGAACCCCAACGTAAATGGAAGATTTCGAACCAAACAACAAAAAATGAGATTGACATCATAATATCAAATCGGGAAGATATAGTTCACGATATAACTGTTTTAAATAAATTCAAAAAGAAGAGTGGAAGACGAATATTCTCAGAAGATGTACTGTAAAACTTTATGAAGAAAACGTTAAGATTAGTTTGGCTACACATGAGAGAATATCGGAATCAATGAAATGAACAATAATATTATTTAAACATTGATAGAAACTTAAAAGAAATACTGCCCTCATGCTGAAAACAATAACAAAAAATGAAGCCACACCACAAAGCATCTTTTAGAGGAAAGAAGAAAACTTAGAGACAATCAGGATCATAATAAATATAAACTAAGAATCTTGAATGAGAAAATTAAAAATTAAGTTAGAAAGGATCTGAGACGATACAATATGATCGAAATAAATAGAGTAATTAAACAAGTAACAGAGAACATGTCCAGTGGAAAAAATACATTCAAAAATTGCATCCGCAGTGGATCATTGTCTTCGCACTAGATGTTTGCAGGAAACAGTAAAACCAACTCAGTGGCATATCGTAGAAATTATCCTACTTCATAAAAAAGGACACCTGCCAATGCTGTCGACCTCAGAAACTACAGGATCGTAAGTAAGTCTACTTTCTTATATTTATTAAATATTTACAAAAATAATTACGAAACGATCAGAAAACAAATTGGAGATTTAGAAAAAGCTACGGAACAAACGATCACCTATTGGCAATAAAAAATCTTATGAAAAATGTATTGAATATAATAAATCACTAGCTTTAATATTTGTGGATTATAAAAAAGCTTTTGACACCATAAATCAACATAAGATGTTGGAAGCTAATGTTAGAGTGGGTGATCATCAAACTCGGAAATTTCGGATACAACGTGAAATACGCCAGAGGCTACCGAAACTGTTCACTACGCTTTTGGAATATATATGTAAAAGGGCAAAAATGACCGATAAGTGCATAAACATAAATGGACAAAAGCTTTAAGAAACGATAATATACCGTTGAGCTTCTCCGTCGTATAAAACTGACTTAAGCAGCCTTAGGCAAGTTAAACCACATTTTCAAATCGTCCGACAGACCAATATGTTTAAAAAAAAAACCTTTAAAAAAAAGGAGAACAGTGAAAAAGATTCGTATGGCTCAAAGGGCGATGGAGCGTGCTATATTGGGCGTTTCAATGCAAGAGAAGATCTTAAACTGTCAGATACAATGAAGATCAGTGGCTAATGCTATAGAAAGAATAGCAACACTGAGGTGGTGCTATTGTCACTGACCACGAGCCACGAGCCACGTGACTTTCCTACTGAACTAGGCAGGTCATGTGGCTCGAATGACAGATAACAGATGAACAAAGGGGATACTTTAATGGAGATAAAGATATGAGAGATCTAGGTCCAGCAGTGGACAAGCGTAGATTAATTAGTGATTGACAAAAGCATTCTTAGTAAGTTTTGTATTTTTTCCTATAAAGAACTTCTACTGTGTCTAAGACTGCTGTCTTCTCGTATTTTTCGAATTCGTCTCTTTCACCAGCATCTGCAGGTTCAGTGGTGCATGTACGACTGTCCACTATAGTGATGCTGTTTTCCCTTTTTTTAGAGCTATCTCACAATTGGTTATATACAACGGTTTTTCCTGTTTTATTTCATTCGCATTAAAAGAATGAGTAATGGTTTTTGATTTCACTTGAGTTTCACCATTTTATTATTTTGTAACATAACTTGTTATATCCTTTTAAAGACACATAAAACAAAAAAGAAATATTTTTGTCGTCTGTTTATATGTACCAAGGTATAAGAAGGAACAATTACTGAATCTGATAATCCATTAAATTGATTTAGACGAGTATCTCAAAGGCGTATTATACCGTTGGAATATCTCTTGTTACGCCCCTAATTGAATTTACTATGCGTTCGAAGAAAGAGTATGGCTATTCTAATATCACGAAAATTCCACTAAATTCTAGAAACATTTCGAAGAATAAGGCGGACTATATATAAGGGCAATTAGCTTTTTAAGGGTTAGTCTGATAAATATATTTTTATCTTTAATAAATAAATGTTATAAATTTATCGTGGTTTAGTGTTAGTATCAGAAAAAATAAATTTAAATTCACAATACAATATTATTACGATCTGATGTTTTTTTATTCCAATAAGCAATTTTATTTTAACTCATAATTAATAAATAATATTAGGCTAACCCAATTGTGTCATGTTATGTGAAACATCAATTAATTCACTATTCAACAACATGCAAACTTCTAAGCACTATACTTCTCTTTAGATCTAACACTGGAAACTCAAAGGGATTCATCGTCTTCAGTCTTCTTGTTATGCCCGTCAAGTAGCTTAATAGCCATAATATCGGGTCTTCTTTCATAAATCTCCCGATTTATATACTGACTATTTCGACGTCCAGATCTTATGGATGTTTTAATTTTTCTTATACTAACCAGCATTTACTCAACACTTTATTCTGAAAATTTGTAATAATGTTAGTATTGATTTGTCCGGTGTATATTCACAGTTGTACATCGTATTACTATTTTTTTAATTTTTCAAAACGACAATTTATTCGTGTATTTTTTGTTTTAGTGCTAATATTATAATAATTTAAGAGTTATCATTTTAACTGCACTAAAAATTGGACTTCTGTTATGTTAATACGTAATTTGCATCGGTGTGTTATTAAAATATATCAATATCTTTAAAATATACAATAGAAAAACCAACAATAAAAATGTTAAAGCCATTGTTGCATATATACAGCACTTTTCTACTCTCTTCGTATACGAGAAATGCATGAATACATAAATCTCCACCGAGTATTCTTTATTATTTCCGTGACCAACCACTTGACTCGGGCTTACGTCGAGCACCGCCGCCAATTTGACTATTAATCCCAATAAAAGACACTTCGGGGTATAAGGCTCATAAATCAAGGACCCACGTGTGTCTTTTTCTAAGGGCTCCCGGCCGGCTGTGCGAGGCGAGTACTTCATGAAACATTTCTGAAACATTTCGATCATTGCCGCGATAAGTGCTTTACAAAGCGTGCTGCAAAATGACTCGATTCGATACTGTTTAGTTTCGAGAGTGCGTGACTAAGCTCTTTAATGATTATTATTGCTGTTGCTCTTATGCAAGTCTTTTATTCGGGCAAAGTTGCCAGAAGTTTAAATTGTTTTGAGTGGCCACAAGTCGGTTATGGGGGATTGCTTACGTGGGAACATTTGCATGCCAAATGTCGATCTATACTAGCTCGTTTTTTTGTAACTTTAAAACTACTTTTAATGCAAATTTAAAGTAAATAAAAAGAAATCTAAACTTTAAAATTGTAGTAATTATTAAGTCGAGCAAATTTTAATGTGTATGAATTTCAAATATCAAAGCTGTGAAAAATATCTTGTACATTAAGTTTCACTAGAAATATTACGTTTAAAGAAAAAGGATATAAAAGTTATATGCACACACACACACACACACAATATATATATATATATATATATATATATATATATATATATATATATATATATATATATATATACATATATAATATATATATATATATATATATATATATATATATATATACATATATATTTATATATACATATATATTGTTATGATCTGCTTTAAACCTGTTGGTGTTGATGGCACTCAAACTACTTTAATTAATTAATCAAAAAAAATTTATTAATTAACCAAATCAAAACATAAACAAAAAACAAATCTCAGGGCTCAATTTTTATATAGATCACCTTCATTCGTGACTTCTAGTATTTCTTAGTTGTTTCCTTATCGGTATAGACACGGGAAAATAAAAATACACACATAAATTCAATAGAAATTATCAATACCATTTATTTTATCAAAAGTAATTAAAAATATTAAATATTGCAATTTTTTTAATCCAGGTATATTTATATCATACAAAAAACACGAATAGAGAATCGTATTTCTTATTGTCTCCTTTGTAACTAAAACCAACTTTAACAATTTATAACAAACAAATCTGATTGAATTTGGATAATTGTATAATAATGAAATGCTATGAAATTTCATATGCAATATGGTATTTAATACGAACAACCCATACATTCATGTCACAAAAGAAAACGAACGACCTTTGCTGATAAAAGGACAATGTCTGCACACGTAAAATTTTTCCTTCCTGGATTATATTGTCACCAAAAGAACTGGTCCACGTTCCCCAAAAATGTGTTTCTGCTACTCTGCAAATTCGGTTCTCCTTCTTGTTCACTGCTTCCCACAGTGCTCGTTCCTATCTTCTAATGCAATTATCCACCTTTTCTTTTTTTGAATCATTTTTTGTGATGATGCAGCATCTCTTTTATCGACTCGGTGCCACAAATTCAAACAAACTTTTCCTCGTTATATAGCAAATTCTCAAACTTCCGTATTTGTTTTTTCTTTCTGGAGTTCTAAGTCATTAAAAAAATGCCTGTTATCGTGGAAATTAGTGACTACGACTACGATTTAATCAGAAAGCATTCCACTGTACGGAAAATCGTTATGGATGGGGATATGTTTGATTGGAAGACACAAACAAACCGAGTTATTAAGCTACCTAGTTCATGGCACTTTGAATATAATAAGGCAAAGCAATTTTTTTTTTACAAAAAAATCAACAAGGTTATAGTCCAAGGTGAACACAATTACCACTGGAAAATGAATTAAAGGGGAATAAAGGGACTATTGATAGCCTCCTTTCCAAATACTATGAAGAAAATTGAAGAAGCCAACCTGAACTAAATTTTTACAAAGAACACTTGAAGACAGATTTTACCTCACCAGAAGAAACCGTTGATGGTTTGGAAAATTGCCAAAATGCAGAAAATGATTGTTTTTTCGTTTGAGCATGACTAATTGAGACTGTTTTTAATTTTTTTTTTTCATTTAAACATTTTTTTTTATTAAAAATCTTAATGTTTTATTTTCATGAATAAATCCCTTATGTTTTTTATTGAACTAAATACGGTTTGTTATTATTTTGTATATTTATTTGCAAAACTGGTTGCTTGTAATAAACAATATTTTTTTTCTAAAAATTTGTAAATATTTTAGGCTAGAAACTTCTAATTCCTATTGCTAAAAACTCTAAGCAACATTAATAAAATTCTTTACGTTCTGAGCTAAACACTACTCGGCCGTTAATCGTTTTTTTTCCAAAAAATGACTTCCGAGCAAAGAGCAATTTTTGCAAATAATAGCCTCATATTGTAAAGGGTGTTTTTTTAATGGTATAGAATTTTGAAATGGAATGAAACAAAGATGATTTTTATAAATTAGCATGAAATTGACTTTATTCGAAAGATAAACCTTTGGCATTATAATTTAAATATGTTTTCTGGCTTATTACCATCATGGATAGCTTTTTGTATAAGGCCGAAAATACGATCAGGCAGAATAAAGGAATACCCACTATCAGAAAAATTAATTCAGTTTGTTTAATATGATTCGGCGATTCTTTTAAAAGCCAATAAGCCATCATATTAAATTTTTTTTGTCCGCCGCAACCATCAGCGAATAAAGGTACTGTTTCTATGTTGACATCAATGTCAAAATTCTTTAGAGCATGTGGCAAAGCTGACGCTATTGTATTAGGATCTTTTCGAGAGTCAATTTCTGTCCACATGTAAGACAACACATTTGTTGGTCTTAGTTTATCGGTAGAAGTTCCAGCATCAACTGTAAAATATTATAGTTTATTTGCTGGCTGAAATATGCTGTTTGATCAGGCAGTCTAGGCAGTCATTATACGATATGAACACGATGCTCAGTGGCTAACTCTTGCCGAACAGATAAAGAACTTGTTACTTTCAACTGCTCCTTTGTTCTCAAGCAAGTGGAGCAACAGTGAGTCAGCGAGTTCCAAAAGCAATGTTGTAGTTGACATTCACATACTTTCGAAAATAACTAAGCTTCACGTGCATAGGCTGAGGCACTCTTCGAAGATAATGGTCGAAAAGTTTCTAAAAATCAAGTCACATGGCAAGTAAACCCCCACGCTTGTCTTGCTTCTACAGTAATGAGACTCTGTACATGTTATGGATTCTATAATTTTTTTTTGATGCAATTTCTATTTTCAATATTTTCTGGACCCACTCTATTGCCACCTCTACGTTTCCTGGGTAGCTCACCAGTGATAACAAAATTTCCTACAATTCTTTGTATACGGTCCTTGCTTTAATTTGTGATTCCTACAGCACAAAATGATTTGGCACATACTTTAATCATCTTACTCTCACTCAAACGTACATGGTATTTTATTGACACTGCAGGATGATTAGATTTCCCTCTTTTTGGTTTCTGTCATGTCTCTACCTGTTAGGCACGCAAATCTATCACTTGCTTTATCGTGAGTGTGGTACAATAATAAGGCAATCCGGATCGTCCGTTATGACTACAAGTTGGAAAGACTGGCAGTACTTTTGGTGTATTTCTGTAATAAAACAACTCTTTTAATAAACTTTTCGGTAGCCCTGCCCAACGTTAAAACGCGGAAAACAAGTGAAACTGCATAAAAATCAAACGATTGTCGCAGAAGTCTAAAATCATAAATTTTAATATAAAGCACTCACCTAGCAAGTTTAGAAGAAGAACTTTTTTGCGCCCTTTTCTCTCTGGACTAGGTTTAACAAAATAACTATTTTCACCTACTAACTTCAGAAAAATAAAAAAAAAAACTGTTCCTAATTCGCCAAAATACAGCTGTTTAATAGCTTGAATAATTATAAACTACTGAAAATTTGTTTCTTCAACACAACTGTTGCAGTAATTACTATTTAAATGGGAATAAGCCACAATTAAAAGTTAAAGTACGTTTATTTTTATTGACGTTTAAATTTCCACTTCGGAAATCGTTCTCAAAATACAAACATTAGTAAATTAAACAAATTTTGTTTTTTTGTTACTTAGTGAAAAATTCTTCTAATAATTTAATTTTCTCGACAGCATTTTTATGCTAAAGAACGAGTTTTGGGAAATTCTGATTATATCATTCGATTCCTATTTAAAATTGAAATAAACTAAATAATAAATAAACTAATAAATTTTGCCGATTAGCAAGTTTTGCAAATAATGGCCTCATATAATATATCTGTAATATAACACAGAAATTGTTTTATTATAGACTATTTTCGATCTTACATAATAGACCTGTACATTTATGTGACATATTTAAAATTACTGGTATTTTTTTTTCTTCTGTAGTATTCTAAAAGTTTTGATACATAATTTAGGTAAGTATAGTCTTTGAAGTGCATCTCTGCGTTTTAAAAGCCAAATCGCTTCATTTGACAAACCATAAATAATTCTAAAATGATCTGCTCGGCCACTAAAAGGGCCAAAGGGTCCCGATTGGATTCTCCTGCAGCCATGCACTCCTATATCGTCTATCAACTAGCTCACTTTACCCCATTTACTAACTTCTGATGCGATCTATCGACGTTCAACTTTCTCAAAGTTGGGCAAAGCTTAGTGGAACTTTGTAACCGAACGCAAGGGGAGATACCAAGGTACTTTTTGTTATAATTTATTTAAGTAGTGTAAAATTAACTTAAAAAATAGATACTATTTAAGTTTTTTTTTACATAGTTGATACTTTTTTGTATGTAATTTTTTATCTGCTGAAAGTTTCACACAAAAATTGTCTCCAAAAGTAAATTGATTCGTTTTAGAAGACCTTCTTCCTGAATGCTATTTTAGAATGAGCTATAATTTTTTGTCACTATCAAGAGAAGAAATTTTATACACCTAAATAACCTAAAGTATGTATAATAGCCACTCGGGCCATTCACCTCACAATTTTGTCGGACCGAACCGATTCACTTGAAATTTGGTAAGTTGATGGAGAAGTGCTCCAATAAGAGAATTAAATTATATGCAATTTTTATTCTATTAAGTTTTTTTCAGATAGTCAATACAGTTTGAGGTATTTATGGTTGAAGATAGCGAATTTTCAATAAAAAAGCCACGTTTTTTTAAAAGATTTTCATGAAATATGCCTTTGATTGAAAAACGATGCAAAATAACAATAAAACTTATAAAACATAAATGAGATTCATTTTTTATAACATATTCTACATTTGCGAGTAAAAAAATCGAGTCAAAAGTAAAATAAATTATATTTTTTGACTATGCTGTTTGGCCAGTGTATATCCACATATATGTGAAATATATATATATATATATATATATATATATATATATATATATATACATATATATATATATATATATATATATATATATATATATATATATATATATATATATATACAACAAGCAAGTCTTCTACAGCTGGCGCCGCTTCTCGCATCCTAATTTCCAGCGTTTTCTGTCGAAGCAATCTTCAGTTGTTAAATCTCTGGCGGTCATTGTATCGTCGACATCGTCTCTCCAGGATCGTCTTGGTCTACCTCGTTTTCTTCTAGTTGGCGGAGTCCATTCTTCTATTTTTTTTTGGCCATCTATTTTCAGGCATTCTCTGAAGGTGTCCATACCAGTTAAGTCTTTTGGCTTCGATTGTGTCTATTATGTCTAGATCGATTTCCATTTCTCTCCGAATATCTTCGTTTCTCACCCTATCAAGTCTAGTGAGCTGGCAACATCGTCTCCAGTAGTTCATTTCCATGGCCTTAATTTTTGATTTGTTTCTTTGGTTTATTTCCCAGAGTTCGGCGCCGTACAGCCCAATACTTTCTATTATTGTTTTATAGATTCTTCTTTTATTTTCTTTTGTTATTTTTTTATTCCATAATAGTCCGTGTAGCTGTCTGGTGGCTGATCTTGCTTGGCCAATCCTGGAGTGCATTTTTTCGCTACTTCCTGCTTTTGATGTTATTTGGACTCAAAAGTATTTGAAATTGTCTGTTGGTTTTATAGTTCCCATTTCGATTTGTAGGCTTTCTGGTTTTTCTCCTACAACTAAGTACTCAGTTTTTTGTATATTAATTGTGAGGCCCCATTTGGTATACTCATCTTCCAGTTTTCTAAGCATATAGCCTACATCACTCTCGTCTTCAGCTAGAATGGCTTGGTCGTCAGCGAAGTGTATCGTGTACAATCTATCATCTCCGATTGGGATGCCCATATTGCAGCACTTTCTTCTCCACACTGAGAGTGCCTCATTTAGATATATTTTGAAGAGTGTAGGTGCTATGCAGCAGCCTTGCTTTAGGCCCTTACTAATAGGAATTTCTCTAGTTAATCTATTTCCAGTTTTAATGTTTGCCGTCATATTTTTGTAGAGTTGTTGTACTGCTTGTATATTTTTTTTGCTTATTCCTTGTTTTTCCATTGCTACCCAAAGCATTGAAAGTGGTACACTATCGTATGCCTTTGTTAGATCTATAAAGACTATATGAGTTGAAAGGTTGTGGGCTAATCTTTTCTCGATAACTTGCTTTAGAGAGAATATACTGTCCATACAGGATCTGCCTGCACGAAAGCCATTCTGTTCTTCAACATCTGTCATCTCTTTTTCAATTTTGTTTTTTATTATTTTTCCATACAGTCTTGAGAGTGAATTTATGACACTTAGCCCCCTGTAGTTTGAACAATTCTTTCTATCTCCTTTTTTGTAGATGTTGTTAATATGTGCTTTTGTCCACTCCGGTGGTAAGTCGTGTCCATTATAGAATAAGGTGAAGACATACGCCAGTATACCACGGTTTGATGTCTCAAAGATAAAAGAAGAACCTATACGTCAGAGCTTAAAACAAGAAATAAATGATAACTTAAAGAAAATCAAACAAGACGTGATAAAAACAACAGATGTTAATGACAAATGGAACATGGTACAGGAAACTTTAATAAAGGCAGGAGAAAAGCTACTGCAGACAAAAATAAGAAAAAAACAGAGATGGATGACTTCAGAAATCTAAGATCTAATGGAGGAAAGAAGGAAACATAAAGGCAGGAGTAAAGCAAAATACAAGGAACTACAGAGATTGATAGGAAAGAAAATAAAAGAGGCCAAATCCACCTGGCTTGCTAATCAATGCAGTGAAATAGAGGCATATGCTAAACAGTACGATAGCTTTAACATGCATAAGAAAATAAAGGAAATGACAAATACACTGAGAAAAAAGAAAGATGCCCTTCTGAAAGACGCAAATGGAAAAATCATTATAGAAATTAAAGAGAAATTAAAAAAATGGAAGACAAACATAACAGATCTGTTTGAGGATAATCGGCAAGAACCGGAAGAAATCGACAGCGAAACGGGGCCAGAGATCATAATAGAGGAAATCGAACAAGCAATACGAAACGCAAAAAACTGAAAAACTGTAGGTCCAGACGAAATACCTGCGGAACTACTGAAATGTCTAGACGATGAAACTCTACCTGTACTTCTGGACCTATTTAATGAAGTATATAAAACTGGAAAAATCCCACAGGAATGGTTGGTGTCCACCTTTGTAGCAATACCAAAAACAGTATATGCCAAAGATTGTTCAGACTATAGGACAATATCACTAATAAGCCATACCCTCAAAATATTTCTAAAGGTGATTCATGGAAGATTATATAGAACACTAGAAGATGATATGGATGATACTCAGTTTGGGTTCCGCAAGGGACTGGGAACGAGAAAGGCATTGTTTGCTTTTAATGTCCTCTCTCAAAGATGCTTAGATATGAACCTAGATATTTATTCCTGTTTCATCGACTTCGAGAAGGCATTCGACAGGGTCCGACATGAAAAACTAATAGAAATACTGAGAAACAAAGATATAGACAAACGAGACTTACGAATCATTATCAATCTGTATTGGAATCAAAAGACCAATATAAAGATAGAAGAACAAAAGTCCGAAAATGTAGATATAAAGAGAGGAGTAAGACAGGGCTGTGTTCTGTCACCATTACTGTTTAACGTGTACAGTGAAGCCATATTCCAGGAAGCGATAGCGGATCTGGGTGATGGAATCTCTGTAAACGGAAGAATAGTAAATAACATAAGATTCGCTGATGACACCGTTATAATGGCAGACACCCTGGAATCGCTACAAGAATTGGTAAATAGAATTAACGATTATTGCATTAGATACGGACTAAAAATAAATAAGAGAAAAACTAAATTCATGATTGTCTCAAAAACGCAACATGGAAATGAAAGATTAATGATAGAGCAAACCCAAATAGAAAAAGTAGAGACATATAAATATCTGGGAACCTGGGTTGATGACAAAAATGACCAAAGCAGAGAAATCAAAGTCCGAATTGAAACTGCAAGGCAAGCATTTGTGAAAATGAAGACAATGCTTACCAACAGAGACCTTCAGTTGCATCTCAGATTGAGGGCTCTAAGATGTTACATATTTTCTATCTTACTATACGGAATGGAAGCTTGGACATTGAAGAAACAACACATAAGGAAAATAGAAGCGTTCGAAATGTGGTGTTACAGAAGAATATTAAAAATTCAGTGGGTTCAAAGGATTACCAATGCTGAGGTACTACGACGTCTAAATAAGGAGTTAGAAATTATGAACAGCATAAAAAGAAGAAAACTAGAATATTTGGGTCACATAACCAGAGGAGAAAAATATGAGCTGCTGAGAATTATTATGCAAGGAAGGATCCAAGGAAGAAGAAGCATAGGAAGAAGACGCATCTCCTGGCTGAAAAACCTTAGAGAATGGTTTAACTGTAGTTCACTACAACTTTTCAGAGCAGCAGCCAACAAAGTGACCATAGCCGTTATGATATCCAACCTCCGATAGGAGATGGAACTTTAAGAAGAAGATACGCCAGTAATTCCCGTAATACTTGTGGGCTATGTTTTAATAATTCATTTGGTATACCTTGTGGTCCGCATGACTTCCGATTTTTTAGAGTTTGTATTGCATTCTCGACTTCCTGTACTGTTATTTCATCGTCTTCACTGAATTCCAGTTCATATGTTGTTGAACTGATGTTCGTGAATTGAGGTCTTGTTTCAGTCAAAAGTTGTGAGTAGTGTTCTATCCAAGATCTTTCTTCTATTAAATCTATTCTACTCGTTTCTTTTCTGTTTGTTCTCAGATTTTTTACCGTTTTCCATGCTTCCCTTGATCTTGTTGACCCTATATATTTGTTGAGTTCTTCGCATTTACTTTCCCAGGAAATATTTTTTGCTTTAGTTACTAAATTTTTTACTTCTCTGTTTGATCTTGCATATGTTCGTCTATCATCTGGATCATTTGTTTGTAGCCACTTTTGATATGCTTGTTTCTTGTTGTGTACTGCATTGGCGATGTCATTTGTCCACCACAATGGAGTATTCTTTTTGTTCTTTTGGATTGTGCCGAGCGCTTCGTAAGCTGCTTCATTGATTTTATTGATTATCTCTTTATAAGTATTCTGGGCTGAGGAAAAGATCAGGTTTGCCAATTTTTGGCTGAGTCGCAGCTTATATAAGAATGATCACACGAACCATCTCCATCTTCATCTCCATCTCGTGTTTCGACACTGCAGCACTAGGCAAATCGTTCTCCGGGATTCCGATAGACGCGTTGTCTTATGTTATTGTTATACAAGCACATTCGATTCTCATCAGAGAATAAAACTCTGTTCCATTGGCCAAGGTCAAAATTGAGGTGTTCTCGGGCAAACTGAAGTCGAACTTGTTTCTGACGTGCGTTGAATTTGGGCCCCGTGTTAGCTCGTCTGGGAGTTAAAGTGGCAACCTTACGTCTTCGTCTAACTGTCGTCTGATCGTCTCTCTCTGTCATTTTACATCGCCGACCCGAATCTGGTCGTCAACTGTAACTACCGGTGTCCTGGTAGCGACGGTAAGCCCTTGACACTGCAGTTTGCGTCATAAGTAGGCGACTGGCGACAGTCCTCTGACTATAGCTCTCTCGTAATAACGCAATTACCTGGCTACCTTTACTGGTGAAGTATCCATTTGTAAAATATTACAGCATAGTGTATACACAAGTCAACGTTTGAAAAGCAACTGAGACGACCACTTTCAAATTCATAGAGGTCTCCATTGCATATAACATAGTGCACGTAAAACACAGAAAACCCTAGGCAAATTTTACAACACGTTACCAATTTGCATAAAACAATTATTTTTTGGAAGCTCTTTAATAGGCAATGTTTTTTTGCAATAGTGGTTTTAAATTCAAAGTAGCACAACATAAAATTACTAAGTATAAACTATAATTCATCAAGTGAGTCGATTTTTTTGCTCGCAAGTGTAGATACAATACAAAGTGAGTCGATTTTTTTGCTAGCAAGTGTGGATACATTACAAAGTGAGATGTTTTTGGTAAAAGGAGACTTTTTTTTTGCGAATATTTTAATCAATATATTCAAGGTTAAATTAAAAAAACGGGATAATTTTTGGGGGTAATGATATTAAAGATTTTTTTTCAGACGTAACAAAACTATTAATTTTTGTAACGTGATTGGCGATATGAAAATGTTACTTTTGCGCCTAGACATAAAAGTAAAGCACTTTTACGCCTAGGCACAAAAGTACAAAATTATGATATTTTCAAAAAAGAAGGAAAAAAATAACTCAAAACGTAACTTTATTTATTCACAATATTTACATTAATGGTTTACCACAATATTTACGGTTTAAATAATAAAAAATCGGACACATACGAGACATAATACTCATAATTTTGGCTAACAATAAGCACAAACGTTCACAAAACTTAACGAGTAGCTCAAAAATCGATGATCTTTTTTATTTGTCAAAGTGACAATTAATAGAAGTAATGATAGTAACAAAAAATATTTGCGACATTTGAAAAAAAAAAATTGTATGTTCTATTCGGAGTAAAAATAACTTTTTGTGCCTCGGCTTAATGTCGGACTCCCTGCGCTCGCCCGTCAAACGTATAGCCTCGCCACAAAAAGTATAATTTTTACTCCTAATAAAACAATATACTATTGTAGTCCATGAAAAGACCTTTAAAATGTGTACTACTAAAAGTCATTTTCATATAAAATGAGTAAGTTACAGCTTGTAAAAGATAGACACTTCGAGGAAAAGTGCAGCACTATTTTTAAAAAAAGCTATATTTAATTATATCGTCTATTTTGAAAATTTCTAAAAAATTAATCTTTTTGTCAAAATAACTTCAAAACTAATATACAGGGTGTTTCAAAAAAAGGTAACCCCGTCTCTAGGGTAGGTAAAAAATACAGGGCGTTGAAGAAAAAAAAATTTACGCATTTTTTACGATTTTGCCGAAACTACTAGCAACATTGTAATAAAATTTTATAAGAATATGTTTTGGAAGCTGATATATCCCATGAATTTGTTTTTATATCTACTTCTCATAGAGGGCGCTAGTTACACGGATCGTACTAAGTATTAGTCAATATAACTTTTTTAAGAGTATAATTATTAATCAAAATTTCAAGTGAACTTAAACATCATTCAATTTTACATGAAAAAGGTACTCTTGGTAAAACTCGATACTGTGTACCGTTTTCGTAATATTTTAATTTGAAAATTATGAAGTAATAATTGATGCTGGTAGTAATGATAAAGTTCTAATAGGTATACCTCTATTTCCTCCAAGTGTGCCATGGAAATCTGACATTTATTGATTGTTATGACGATAAATCAACAATAATTAGAGTTTTGAAACCTTGTTATTTGTAAAATCAAATCAAAATGTACTCAAATGTTGAATACACTGACATGTTATTAACCTTAGGCGAATATTTAGGATGTTCTAGTGCAGCTGTGACACGTTATGTAGAAAAGTTTATTAAAAGAAACTTACCAAGTAAAAAAACATTTAGAGCCGTTCTTCCTCCTCAATATTTATTTTTTCGTTTGTCGTCACCTCTGGTGGTAGTGGTTCATTATTGTTGCTTTTAGCAAATGGGGATTAAAAGTAGTCTGCCCATATTTCTTTTGAGCTCTATAAACGTCGTGTTCCATATATTTTGAGAAGCTCTGTCAGTGTTCCCTTTTTATTTGTCTAATAATTAAAGTATTCGTTTCATTTCTGATTCGTTTATTGTGGTTGTATGCCCGTTGTGTTTGTTTTGTTCTGTATTGTAAAGAGGCTTTCTTCTTTTCTTCACATTTTGTCTTTACTTCCTCTTTAAATTATTTGGTTTTATTTTTTGATATGTTAGTACACGTTACTTTCCTCTCTCCAAAAGATTCTGTTGTTGCGGTAATTATGTTATTTTTGTGTTGAAGCAGCTCTCTTGGATGTAGGTACCTTAAGCTATGGGGGACAATTGAGCGGAATCCAATTTAACCTACGTAATATTTTTTCACCCTGCTGGCTTAAGGTTCAAGCTAGCAGTATTCAGAAAAAAACCTTTTTGCTTACGGCATATTTTTTTACCCATTTTGCACTAATTTATTACCATCCTAATAATTTTTCACCACCAAACCACCCTTAAGGGGAGCGATTTTGCTGGTTTACGGTTGAAACCAGTAGAATTCCAAAAATAACATTTATGATATACCACAGTGCTCTGCTAGATTTTTATGAATTTAATACCACACTAGTAATTATTCACCCCTCAACTACTCCTTATGAGAAGTCAATAATTCTGTTGGGTTAATATTTAAGGTGATAAAAAAACGGGTGTGGCAGTCCAGTGGGACTGCCGGTAGAAGTTACACTTCTATACACGCATTCGCCGTTACAAATTTATTTGGGAGTCAATCTACACAATCATTACATACCTATGTAATTCTATAGGTAAGACATAGCAGAAAGAGAAACATAATTAATAACAACTTACTAACAATGAAGGATTGAATCAATATTTTGATGAAAATGTATATTTTTATTTTCATAATATATGAAAGGAGTTGAATGCAAAATTTTTTTACACATACTCTGAAGTAAAATTTATTGTTTATTTTGTTTTTAATATAATAATACAATACAAATTAAACTGCAATATTCATAAGTATTTAAAAATGACAATAATATACATAAAAAAAATACACTACAATACAGTGCAACATAATTCCATATATAATTATACAATACAAATTAAAATGCAATATCCATAAGTATTTAAAAATGACAATAATGTAATAATATTAATAAAAAAGTCCTCCCCGACTGGGAATCGAACCCCGGTCTCCCGCGTGACAGACGGGTATACTGACTACTACACTACCGAGGACATAACACAAATGTATTTCAAAATTGACAGTTCTGGATCATACAGTGATTTATTGAGATTATTATTTTGAAATACAAAAGAATAATATAATTATGAACATTTAATAAATAATACAAAACATATCACATAAATAATAATATTAATAAATATTTTATTATATGTATAATATTATATGTATATATATCTTTATATAATATATATATAATATTAAATTATACAAAAGGAACATTTTTATATTCGAGAGAGGAAGAGAGAGAAAATATATCTTCTGTCTCTCTCTTACTCATTATCTTACATATGTAATGGTTTCACAGATTCACTCCCATACAAATTTCCAACGTGGAGCGCGCGTATAGAAGTATAACTTCAAAAATCTATTTTTACAATTTTACTGTACTTTTCTTGTAACTTAAAAGTATAAATTGCTTGCCAGGTGTTTACTGAATTTTATCCACCCTCATAATTTTTGAACCTTAAGCCACAGTTAATGACAAACCTTCAACAAGCTACGTATTCACTCTAGCTAAATGCAAAATATTTTTATAAATACAAAAAATGCTCTGCTAGATTGTTACTATATTTTTACCAGCCTAGTCATTGTTTTCGTAACTACCCTAATTAAAAACATTCTGAAATGTTACTCTCTGCTAACTGATATTTATTTTTTAAATGTTTAAATATTGAAAATATGAAAATACTTTATTACAAAAGTATACAAGACGAGTTGATATGAATATTGTTCACAAAATCAGTGAACAATTTTTAAGAGTGAAAGGATCTCAACGTCAAAAAGTTAAGTTGGCAACAAAATTGTTACACATCATATTGAAGCGAACGAAACATCGTTAAATGAGCAAAATATTATTCTAGATAAAATGGAAAATCTTATTAAAAATATTCGTACATCCACTTCAAAATCATTACTGTCCTTTCAGCATGATATTATCATTAAATCTTTGCGGCTACTCTTTCTGGATTTAACAAAGGATTTTAACATCAAGTATAAAATAATATATACAAGTTAATTCAAGGTTGTTTAGAAAAAATCTTATCAGTAATACATTCGATTGGAGGTTTATATGATCATCCGTCTCCGTTGCAATTTAAATACCATTTTCTTAATTTTATTCTGGGCCGGAATGATAAAGTTATTTCACTATCAGTCAATGTAAGTAACCTACCAGAAACAACAAACATGTTTTTTCAAAACATGAAATCAGAAAGCTCTTTAAAATTTGATGATTGTTATAACAATGACATAAAGATTCGGTGATAATAACCGATCCACTTTTTAGTCAACTAAATCTTCCAGTAAATTCAGAAAATGAAAACCACAAATTTTGAAAGAGTCTTATAGCATAGTGAATGTTAGAACAGAAGCTCTTAACTTTTATCAATTTAAAGCAAAAATTAAAAAATTCCTTCTAGTGAATGTTTTTTTTATTTGGGGAGTATTTTTCTTCCAATTTTTATCTGTTGGTAACTAGTTGTAGACCATCAATGAAAATACTGTTTAACTGTTTACACTTTTACCGATAATAAATAAATAACGAATAAAGATTACTTAAAAATAATGTAGAACTATTTCAGTAATGTAGAACTATTACAATATTTCAGTATTGAGTAAAAGATGGATCTGTTAATATTTTTACATATTTGAATATTATTTATTTAGAAATCTAAAACCGTAACCCAACCGTACGGATATTAGCGATACAATCTTAACAAACGTATCACATCAAAGGCGTCAAATTTAAATTTTGATCCGTGGCAAAGGGTCACGTGGATAGCAAAGTTGTCACCACCGTACGACTATAGGATAGCATCAAATTGGGATTCTATCCACATGTTCGCGATATGTTCGACTCGATAAGATGATTGAACCAGAGACACGATGGAGAATCGCTTTTACATTGTTATTCATGGATTGGGACTCAGTCGAATATAGAGCTTGCTCTCTCTCCACCGGTAAACATATCCGGTTACAGAGGGGGTTGGACTAACCCTTATAGGGAAAGAATCGGGGTTGAGATATGGATATTGCGAGTAGATGGAAATCTTGATATTGAAATGGGAAAATAAGCGATGAAATTTAACACGAAATTCATATTTTACATCACTCTTTTATCGATTTTTACAACTATATTTTTTTTCTATTAATTATAACATTATTATTAACTAGAATGTGGCCCTATTCTAACGCATCGGGATTCTAGAACGTACGTTCTACTAAAATGATTTAGTTTTGTCACACCAAAAATATTCTATGCAGATTTATTTTGATATTATGTATTAATAAATATGAAAGCTGCAAAATAAAACTATTTAAAAATCACAAAACAGTGCACTACAAAAAAATATGCTATAGTATCGTGTTTGCCACTTAGGCAACAAACTTACTTAGATCTAATAATTTTCATCGTTTTTTTATGGGTTTGATTTGGTTTGAACTAAAAACTAATGTATTTTTTCTATCTTAATATATTTGGTGTTTCCTCCCCTTTCATTTGATATGTCGCATGTTAGCATTCGATCAGTTGTTTATTTTGTACTCATCCAGAAGCTTTCTTTAAGTCAATAAATCAAAATTTGTCTTATACTAAATCTATTTTTATCCACAGTGCCTTATAATATCTCGTATGTGAGAATTATTTAGGGATTTTCGTGTTGGAAAGTCTTCAATATCAACCGTTTTTAAAAATATGTCTTATTCATGAATTGGCTTTGGACGACTGTGAGTGAAGAACTGAATTCTGGGAGTATATGACAAACCAACTTTAACAATTTCATTGATAACGTTTTATTCTCGGGCAAGGCAACGTTTCATTTGAACGGTCATATTAACTGGCAAAACACCCGTTATTGGTCTGATGAAAATCCACACTGGATGCAAGTGTGGATTTTTCAAACGTATGGGCTGTTATTTTGAGAAATACAATTATTGGTCAATATTTCTTTGATGAAAATTTAAGAGGAGCATTTTAAATGGATTTCCTACAAAATACATTATTTCCTAATCTGATCCAGCTTTTTCCTGATATTCAGATACCCACTAATTAAGACCGTAGAATCTGGTTTTAACAAGATTGTGCACCGCCACATTTCGCCGTAACTGCCCGCAATTTTTTAAACAGAACCTTTTTACAAAGGTAGATAGAAAGAAGAGGACTAGTGAAATTGTGGAAATTGACCAGGAATTGTGGATAACAATCTAATAGACCCAGTATTTCTTCCTAACAATTTAAATAGTGATAATTATTTGAAGTTCGTGGCAAACGATTTACAAGAGTATTTGGAAAAAGTGAATATTGCAATAAGGCAAAATATGTGGTTTTTACAAGATGGCGCTCCACCTCATTACAGTAATGAAGTCCGGGAATACCTTTGCAGGCAGTATCCTGGTCGGTGGATTGGAAGGGGTCGGGACGCACCTATTTCCTGGCCACCCAGAAGTCCAGGTCTTAACCCCATGGACTTTTGCTTTTGGGGGTATAGGAAAGAGAAAGTGTACTCTTTAACAATAGTTTACGAACAACAATTAAGGGTTAGAATAATTGAAGCTGCAAATCAATTTCGTCAGAAAAATATGATTTTTCAGCGCATTCGGTTTTCCTTAAAACGATACCGAATGAGTATTGAAGAAAATGGAGGTCATTTTGAACATTTATTGTAATATCATCTTTATAGAGGTTATAGACATTTTTTGTATTTATTAATTCATTTAAGCAATTTATTTAGTTGCACGTAATTTTTAAAAGTCAATGAAAAGGGCCGTAACTCAATAATGTGTGCCACAAAATTTCTTTGATTTAAACGTACTCAAAAGTTTGGGGGGGTTTAGGGCTGCACACCCCTCTTAAAATTTTTCTGTTCGCTTTCAGAACAAGAAAGTAACGTGTCCATTTTTATTACAAAATGTCAAGTAGTTTAGGAGATAATGCAAAAAAACAATTTTTATTTTGTAACTTCAAAGGGCTGTAACTGTTTTTGTGTACACTTTTGTACTAAGGTAAGTTGGATTCAATCAATTTATTTTTGTCCCCGGAATGCGTGATTTAATTTATGACATACCTTTTTGAAACACCCTGTATATACCTATTTAATATATATATATATATATATATATATATATATATATATATATATATATATATATATATATATATATATATATATATATATATATGTATATATAAATATAAATATACATATATATATATATATATATATATATATATATATATTATATCAATGGTATTCCGGGTTTGACTCCGCGTTAAATGTTGTTGGTTTTGATAAAAACCATTTTGACGACGTTTCGGCAAGATCTCACTTGCCATTTTCAAGTCTCTCTGGATGGTCTGCTTCTTGTCGATGTTCGAGTGGAAGTTCCACTCGAAACGTCTTGCCGAAACGTCGTCAAAATGGTTTTTATCAAAACCAACAACATTTAACGCGGAGTCAAACCCGGAATACCATTGATATAACATACAGCTCCCGCGGAAATATCAAAACTAACATATATATATATATATATATATATATATATATATATATCTACGGCATTAAGTGAACTCCGCCCATGTTAAAATTCAGGTTCAATTGAGCTCCGTGGTCAAGTGGATACCGATATACGGAGCTCACTTGACAATTCCGTAATATTGGTTCAGTCGATTCATCAACATGTAGAGTTTAATAATTTATAAAAATTTTTTGGAGCCCGTAAATACCCCTGTATCATAAATGTATATCGCTTAGTTCACGTGTATATATTATAGGGGTCGTTCAGATCTTCTTCATTGTATATTTGAACCATACGTTTATCGGTTTAAGTAAGCTCTGAGAGTTTGGCAACTGTGCGATTATACCGTATGTTTTCATCATATACCCTGAACGGTTTATATGGGCTCCTTATTTTTATCTACTGTTTGTAGACAGTGGAATGTCATACGCATTACACTGTGTAACAGAGGATATTATATTACCTGGTATAACTAAGTACTAAAATGTAACTGGTTCTTTAAAAAACAGGTATGTAGATACAAAAGGATTTGGGCTTATTATTGAATGGAATGTTCGCTTGCATCGAAAATTTTATTTTTTCTGTATTTTTAAAGATGTTGTTTTTTTATTTAATATAATTTTATTAGTTCAATTAGTTCAAGAAATTTCGTAATATATTTTGTTTACGTGAGTATGTCTTTGTACATTTTATGTAAGCATCTGAATAATAAAAACTACTTTTATTTTATCCAATCTTCTGCGATATATTGTATAAAGCTTTTTTAATATTTTAGTTCTGGTCTTATTTGTGTACTACATATGATATCTTGATAGAAGGTTATCTCAAAATAAATATGGTTAAGTGCTACAATAGATATTTTTGTGTTAAAATTAATAGACAGAATGGTTAATTTGTCTAACAAGGTATATTCGGCAGCAGAAGCATATAGTACAAGCGTCTATGTTTTAAGGGCGGAAGGACGTGCGCCTCATTTTTAGCTGACAAGCTTGCGAAGAATATTATTTCTGGTCCTCAATTTACCTTTTAGTTTTAAACAATAATCTGTGACTGACCCGGTGTAATACAAACTATTTTCAAGGAATTTATAGGAAGTCTACAGTTCAATGATTTTATGACAAGATTGGATGTTCAGTTTTGTGAAAACGTCTATGTCGAGGAAATTGAAGGAGCACCCACGAGTTTTTCAGGGGTTTTGGCTGAAAATTGATTCATAGTTTATTTTTATTGTGCAATAATAGGTGTCTCGTCTATATAATAGAAGTCCTAGTATCTACCGGTATGGATCGTTTGTTTGTGTAAATGTTATACAGTGTAGGTGCCTTTATGCTACCCCAAGCGAGACCGTTCTTCATCTGCTATTCTTAACATTGAGTGATACAAAAAATATTCTCTTGTGTAGGCATACGCAAATAATATAAGTGAGTTTGTTATCTAAGGGGATATCGTATAGTTTTTCGAGAAATATTTTGTAATTTAAGGTGTCGTAAGCGGCATTTGGATTGAAAAATACCACCCCTGATACCCGATATTTTTCGTACCCGTCTTTGATGTGTTGGGTAAGATTTAGCATTTGTAATGTACCTGATCTTCCCTATCTATAGCCACTTTTGTCTTTTAATTTGAGCTTTTCTTCAAATATCGGTGAAATCATATTAACGATCTTGTGCAAAAGTATTTTAAATAGCTGACAAAATAAAGATATTGGCCGATAGTTTTTGTGGTCGTTGGAGTTTTTGCCAGGTTTAAGCAAGGTAACAACTTTGGCTTGTCTCTAGATTTTGGGTGTTTCCATAATTTGAATACAGTTGTTCATCATCCGGATAAGCCATTGTGGTGTTTTTGGTCCAGATTTCGTAATAAGCTTTGTGCTCAGATCCTCAATGTCGGTAGTTGTATTATTTTTCATTAAATATGTAGATGGTGGATCCAAGCTCAACATCGTTGAAAGTTTCTCTGAAAGCTGACTGGTTTGGTCCTTTCTTACTTTGAGTTATTCTTTGCTTTTTTTCCGACAGAGATAGCATGTCTATATCTATAATGTGGTTTTCAGCGATAAGCTTTATTCCAAATACCCTACGTTAGGCCCTATATGTGTTTCCTGCACTAGAAATAAGTCAGATTCGTGTTTAGCGCATATGTCTGATAAGTTTAAGTAAAGTAAAATTTCTTGATCTCTAGATATACCCTTAACAGTTATAAACATTATGTTATTAGAATAGTTGGTCCTAAAAAGGACCAATTTGACAAAATCATATTAAAGGGGTGACTGAAGAATTAGCCGATTAATTATTTAATCATTACCCTGGGTATACCCGATTGTGGTGGTTTTCTTAGTACTTAAATTTTCGTAAAGGCTCGTTCTTTGAACCCCATAAGTAATGCCTAATATTTTACTTTTTATTGAAAATTTAAATTTTACATGCCGTGTATTACTTTTTGACGATATTTCGAATCAGATTTGTATAGTAATAATTTAAGGTATTAAAGAGCCTGTTTGTGGAAAATAAATAAGTTTGTGATATCGTTCGCAACTCATATATAGATAATAAAAAAATAAAAACAGTTAAAATAGGTGTAAAAAATTTCAACTTCATACATCGGCGCCATTGTTCAGGTGATGGGTTTATCACAGATATCAAAGGTTACATTTTAATTCAAGGTTCTATTTGCGTATTTTCAATATTAAAAGAGTAGGAAAAGACACGTTTATGCTTTTTTTTTTAAATCTGTTCTATTTTCTTTCTAGAGTTCCGTCTTTTTTGAACGACCTGTGGTCTTTTTTCAATTGGACACTTGTCCAAGGCTATGACAAATACTTTGTCCTCTGCTATTCTAAATTAATATGACTGATTCATTATTTTCTCTAAACATTCTGTCCTCTGCTATTCTACATTAATATGACTGATTCATTTTCTCTTTCTTGCAGCTATTTTAATGTTTATCCTGTGTATCTTTTTCTACTTCTTCTTCTTCTTCTTCTTCTTTTTATATAGCCATGACTCTGTCTGTTTTTCAATGTGCCTCCAGTAAGTTGCCGTTCCATGGTTTTCGTGGTCTTCCTACTGATCGTCTTCCTATTGGGTAACCGTCTCTTGCCGTGTCTACTACTCTATTTGTTGTCATTTGGCTTATATGATCGTTCCATTCTACTCTTCTATTTCTTAACCAGTTCTTGATGTTCTTCACCTTGCATCTACATCGTATATCTGTACTTCTAGCTCTGTCCCATAGTGTCTTACCATCAATTTTTCTAAGTGTTTATATCTCTGTTGTTTCTAACATCCTTTTTGTCCTGTTTATGTCAGGTCTTGTTTCTGCTGCGTATGTCATTATTGTAAATTTTGTAAATTCTGCCTTTGGTTTCTTTCCCGATATTTTTATTTCTTCATATTGTTTCATTTAGGCAGCCTGCGGCTCTGTTTGCTCTATTCAGTGGATCTTCCACTTAAGTTTCGAGCTTTCCGTAGCTAGATAATGTGATACCTAGATATTTAAACTTCATCACTTGTTCTATTATCTGACCTTCCAGCTCCAATTAACATATTAGTAAACTTGCTGTTGTAACCATGCATTTTGTCTCTTTTGAGGAAATTAACATGTTAAATTTTCTGGCGGTTATATGAAATTGGTGTAGCATACGTTGTAAATCATCTTTACTTTGAAAGAATAGTACTGCGTCGTCTGCATAGCAGATTATTTTAATTTGTTTTTCTCCCATTTGGTATCCTCTTTTATTTCTTACTTTTTATTATTTCATCCATAATCGGGTTGAACAATAGAGGACTCAGGAAATCTCCCTGTCTTATCCCATTACCAGCTTCAATAGGGTCGGTTAGTTCTTCTTCTACTTTTACTTTTATTGTGTTGTTTTGGTATATTTTATATTTTCGATTGTTTTGATTATTCAATGAAATTGACATTAATTTGATAGTTTCCATTTTATTAGTACTGATGGTATATAACTAGCATCTGTTGGTACTATATATCAATTTGAACATGTGGAAGTAAGAGCACTCTCTTGTTAGTAATTTCAGTGTAAATTATGACGAAACCAGAAATAACCCATAATATTATCCCACACCTCAAAGGTCTGCCTCGCTGTATCTGGGAGACGCAATAATTCGCTTTTGATAGATATAAACAAAAACCCACTAAGACGAACACAACATAAATCAAAAAAATCCGTCAACCTGTCAATAGGGACATACAATATTAGATCGATGTCTACGGATGAATAAGTACATGAACTGAAAGAAGAATTAACAACCATAAAATGAGATATCATAGGCCTATCAGAAACTCGACGAAAAGAAGAAACCCGAATACAGCCTATGTCATACTTAAAATAAGAAGAACATTAATTAAAATTATCTAGGTATATGCCCCCACGACAGCTTATGATGACGGAAGATATCGAACTATTTTATGAAGATATATCAAAGACTATGGAAGAACATAAAAATCGTCTTATACTAGTAATTAGAGATTTCAATGCCAAACTGGGTAGAAAACTAAACAATGAAGAAACTAAAATAGGAGATTTCGGCTATGGTCAGAGAAATGATAGAGGTGCTACTTTGATGAACTACCTAGAAGAAAAGCATCTATACGCAATGAACTCCTTTTACAAAAAGAAGCCCCAACGAAAGTGGACATGGGTCAGCCCTAATGGATCCACAAAAAATGAGATCGACTACATACTGTCCACGGAACGATATATCATTAAAGATGTAACAGTTCTTAACAGATTCACAACAGGTAGCGATCACTGGATGGTCAGAGCAAAAATTAGTGTTGACGATAACTATGAAATGAAAAGAAAAATAATTAAAAACTAGAATCTAGTAGATAGAAACAAACTAGAGCAATATAAAGAGATATACAAAGACCTATTAAAAGAACAACTTACTTAAAAATTAGACAGTGATGACAAAGATATAGATGAAATAGACAACATACTTACAGCAACGATGATTACATCAGGAAAAGAAATAGCAAAAAAGGATCTAAAAAAGAACAATTATATATCAACAGAAACAAAGAAGCTTATGGATAAAAGAAGGAAGCTATAGAATATGTAGAAATCAATAAAACAATAAGCAGAATAATAAGAAAAAATAAGAGAAAAGAACAAGAAATAAAAAGAGAAAAAGTAATACAAAACAACAAAAATATGAAATGCTTAAGACCGAAATTAGGTAAGTGTGAAATAAACAAAAAAAAAGATGAAAACGGACTAGAAACAAACGTTAAAGATGACATTATAAATATTATCCACCATTTCTACTCAGAACTATATAAAACAAAAAAGGAACCACCAGAAACAATTAAAAACCAACTTAAGGCTAAAGTAAAAAAATTCAACTCAGAGCTACAGCCAGAAATAAGCAAATCAGAAATAAAGAAGGCATTGAAAGAAATGAAAAACAACAAATCGCCAGTAAAAGATGGAATAACTGCAGATATGCTGAAATATGGTGGAAAAGTGGTAATTAACAATCTACATTCCGTTTTTAACAAGATATTAAAAGAAAAAAGAATCCCAAACAACTGGAAGGAATCCGTAACCATTATCCTACACAAGAAAGGGGATAAAGCAGATATAAAAAACTACCGTCCTATAACACTCCTCAATGTAATGTATAAACTCCTAACAAAAATTTTAACCAATAGATTGACGAAAAAATTCGATGGATACGAGTCAAAAGAACAAGCTGGTTTTAGAAAGGGATTCAGCACAAGTGACCATTTACTAAGTATGAAAATACTTATAGAACGAGCAAATGAATAATGAAAAATGAATAAGAAAATGAATTGACCACAGATATACGGAACTAATAGCCAATATATATAAGGAAGCCAAAACAACAATTAAAGTATATGAATAAACAAAATCAATACAAATAAATAGAGGCGTGAGACAGGGTGACACAATATCACCGAAACTTTTCAATCAGGCTCTGGAAGATATTTTTAAAAGATCAGAATGGGAAGAAAAAGGTATAAAAATTTATGGACAACGCTTGAACCATCTAATATACGCTGATGACATCGCATTGATAACAGATAAATGAGAATAATTATTTGAAATGATGAAAGAACTGGACGTAGAAGCTGGAAAGATAGGCCTTAATATGAATTACAGCAAGACCAAAATTATAACAAATACAGATGAAAACATCACAATGAGGATCGGACAAGATGAAGTAGAACAAGTTCAGGATTATATATATCTGGGTCAAACTATAAAACGTAACAAAGAAAACCAAACAGCAGAGATAAAAAGACGAGTTAGACTGGCATGGGCGGCATTTGGCAAACTAAGCTACATTCTTAAAAACAAAAGATATCCACAGCATCTTAAGACCAAAGTATACAATCAATGCGTACTCCCTGTTCTAACTTATGGTTCCCAAACGTGGACATTTACAAAAGTAAACATGGACATAACCATAAAAACCCAAATAGCAATGGAAAGACAAATGTTGCACATAAGACTAATGGATAAAAAGGGAAACGAGTGGATAAGAGAGAAAACAAAAGTGAGGGATGTTAGATAAGAAGTTGCAAAATTGAAATGGAGATTTGCCGGTCACAATATAAGACAAAAAGAAGACCGATGAAACAAAATTCTTATAAGTTGGAGACCGTGGGAATATAAACGAAGCAGAGGAAGGCCCCAAATGAGATGGGCAGATGATATCAAGAAGCACGTGGGCTCTAGGTAGATGACTATACCGACAGACAGAGAAGAATGGAAAAGGATTGGGAAGGCCTATGTCCAAAGATGGACCGAAAAAGGCTAATTAGATAGAGATAGATTCTTGTGATCTTAGTGTTTCCGTTGATTGAATAGTATAGGGTATCCAATATTTTAATTAACGGTATGTCAGAGTTTTATTAATTTTTATATATATTTGCAAAATGAAGAAGAAAGTTCAGTACAGGCAGTTAAACAGCTCATCTGTCAATTTAGAAGTAAGAGCAAGTACCAACTTGCTGAAAAGCATACCATACACAAAAGGGATAATAAAATGTACTGCACAAACTATAGCGATATAAGCTATATATAAGCTATATATCTATTAATTATTAGGATATACAGTATTTTTTCTAATACACCTGGAACGATTGAGTGAATAGGTGAACTATCAAATAGGAGACTATTAGTGTGGAATTAGAAAGACTAATAAATCGTTGATCAATTATTCACTATTAGACAGTTAATGAGAAATGTTGGGAATACAAAAAAAAAAACATTAAACTAGTTATTTATAGATTTTAAACAAACACTGATATAATCATAAGAATAAAACTATGAAATACCATGGCAGAACTAGGCTTACCTAATAAACTAATTTAACAAGGAGTAATCTACAAGTAAAGTATCTTACTGTCGACTTATTTTCAAATGTACTGCAAAGAGCTCTAAAAAATGTGAACGAATTATTAACAGCTGTTTTGAAAACTAAATATTATGAGACGAATTGGGGATATTATATTACACAAACTAAACCGCTTGCCTACAAAAAATATTAGGAAAATATGATACGACGGAAAAGACTAATGACTTTACAGCTAATTGCCACATAAGTATCAATGTAACTATAGCTCACAAAATGGGTTCAATTACATTGCAATTTTTAAATTTTTCGTGATAAAATGAAGTGATTCATTGTTGTTTTGAAAAGGTAAGTTGTTTTTTATTTTTGTATTCCTATCATCTGATATTGTAATATCAACAACATTTTTCATAATATATTCTGAAATGCGCTTTCTATTACTGATAACGAACAAAAGTTTTTTTAACTTCTCGTTAATATAATTATGTAGGAATTTAGATTTTTATCTAACCATACACAAAATCGTACACAAATAGTCAAATGGTAGTAAAAGTTTCCGATATAGGCCGCCAGACGGCAAAGGCATCGCCGCGCTCGATGTCTATACTATGAAATGTTTTTCAGATAGTCTTCGAATCAGATTTTTTCAAAACATTAAATTACATCTTTTTGTCTTTCTTTATTTAGGCTAACCGCTACTGTTTTTTTTCTTCAGCGTTTCTTCTTAAATTACATTAATGTTATATTTACAATTCTTTCTGGAACGAGCTATAATTTTTCTCAAATAACCATTTTGTGTGGTTTAGTCACCTTACGGTTTAGCGTGCTTTGGCTCTTTAAAGTCCCTTTTAATATTAATATCGTTTGAGAAATTTTTCCCAGATGACTAAATAAATTTCTTTAACATACAAGAGAGAGGACGTAGAGTAGGGCATAACGTAACTTAGATGTTGAATGAAAACTGCAAATTGCTGCTTAGATTGACAAATACCACTCCTCATACCTAATATCTTTTGTACCCATCTTTGCTGTGTTGGGCAAGATTTAGTATTGGTGACGTACATGATCTTTCCTGTCTATAGCAACTTTTGTCTTTTAATTTGAGTTTTTCTTCTGTTTTACCTCTTGAGAAGTATTTTGTAAAGCTGACAAAATAAATATATTGACCGATAGCTTTTGTGGTCGTTGGAGTTTTTGCCAGGTTTAAGCAAGGCAACAACTTTGTCTTTGCTTTGTTTGTCTGAAGACTTTGGATATCAGTAACTGTTGTATTTTTGGTCCAAATTTTATAATAAGCTTTGTGCTCAGATCTTCAGTCAGTGCCGTACTATTCTTCATTATATACGTAGATAGTGGATCCAAGCTCAACATCGTTAAAAGGTTCCTTCAGCTGACTGGTTTTGTCCTCTCTCATTTTAAGTTTTTCTTTGCTTCTTTGCCGGCAGAGATAGCACTTTTACATTTATTATGTGATTTTCAGCGACCAGCTTAATTCCAAATACACTATTTTTTGCCTTCTATGTATTTTCTGCACTAGAAATGCGTCACATTTGTGCTAAGCGCATATGTCTGATAAGGTTAAGTAAAGTAAAGTGTCTTTATCTTTAGATATGCCCTTAATATTTATAGACATTATTAGAATAATTGATCCTAAAAAGGACCGATTTGACAAAAATCATATTGACCGGGTGATTCTGATTAGCCGATTAATTAATTATTCATTACCCAGGGTACAACTGATTACGGTGGTCTTATTTGTACTCAAATTTTCGTAAAGGCTTTTCTTTTGAACCCCATAAGAAATGGCTAATTAACTTTTCATTAAAAATAATTTTACACACTGTTACTTTTCGACGATATTTCGAATCAGATTTGTATAGTAATAAGTATAGTTAATATGAAGTCTCTTTGTGAAAAGTAAATGAGTTTGTAATATCGGTCACAACTCATATATGAATGATAAGGACATAAACGGTTAAAATAAGTGCACAGAATTTTAACTAAATATATCGGCGCCATTGTTTAGGAGATGGATTTATCCCAGAGATTAAAGGTTAAATGTATATTCCAGGTTCTATCTACGTATTTTCATTACTAAAAAAGTATATTTAAAATAAAGGCCTTAAGATATATTTAGATTCTATGGAAATTAGAATCTATGGAAATTAGCAAATTAAAAAATACAGACATAATTATTCTGAATGACAAAATTGAGACAAACAGTTGCCTCAAGTATTGTTTATATTGTAAAGGTTATCGTCATAGTATAGTCAGAACGCAACAAGGTTCTATTGGCTTTTCTGCTTTTTGTCTCCTCATTCCTATTGAAAACTTAGCCACGTAAATAACGTTTTAAAAATATGTATCAATATTTCTTTAGTGCCTTTCCTAAGATAACTTTTTTTAAGCCTACTTCGTTTGACTACATGTAATGGATTTGATAGTTCCCAACAGATAAGTATTGATTGTAGGTTGGATAGCAGTTGGTTGTACAGGCATGTGTTGATAAATATGATGGGTCGGTAGGTAGTTCCATTATTCCTAAATCTGACCATATGTTACCTCCCCTGTTGATTCGTGGACGTCCTAAGGGCATTTTTTCTCTCGGGGCATTCTCCCAGTTTAACTTGGCAATGCAGTTATTAGAAAGCCTTTGGATGTAGCCAGCGTAACTTTGGCGTTGAGATTTAGTCTCTTGTATGACGTTGCTATCTTTATATATCTGTTAGACCTTGGCATTAGTTCCGGTTCGGTATTGGTTAGTATTCGGACCTTTGTAAGTTGGAAAATAATTCTGATGGCTTTTCTAGTAATCCTGATCTAATTAATACCTAAGTTTTACTTACATTGTTTTGTCAGCGTTCTCGTCACATTTAAGTTAATAGCACTGGTTTAATCACTGTTTTATATATCCTGATTTTAGGGATTTGTATTAGACTTCTGGATTTAAAAGTGTTATGTGGGTTATATTTACATCAGTTAGCTACCTGAATATTCCATTTTATTTCTTATGTGACAGCGTTATCTACGATACCTAAAACGCTGCAATCTTTCAAAATTATATGGGTTTATTGTTACGTTATGCCCTACCCTACGTCCTCTCTCTTGTATGTTAAAGAAATTTATTTAGTTTTCTCATTACTTACTATCAGACCGTTTTTTGCTGCTAATAGCATTATTTTGTAGCATTCTAATATTTAATCTATGAATTAAATCCGGATAGCAAATAGATATTTTTCACTTTCTCGGAGAAATAATATTCTAACATACAAAATCCTATTAAATTGCCAAAACCTTTCTTGCATATTATATTTACTTATGAGGGACAGCAGCAATATCAGTACCATAATAAGGCGTATAGTCCTGGACTGGCTAATCGTTGGATAATTGAAAGCATGAGTGTAGCAGTTATAATGTTTTCGGGACTGCTACCTGGTATCGGGGAGCAGAGATATCAGTACCAAGTTAGTGCATATAGGAATTGTTGCTTGAACTTTATTATTATTAAACAGCACTATATTTCCTAGTAAAATCCTCATGACTTTACAGTAAGACAAATTTTCGAACGTTGGTTATGGAAACATCATGTACATACCACCGGATTCCCTAGATCGACATTCAGCAAAATTCTTTTAATAATGATGCGGGAGTAAAAATATAAATATCTGAGAGCTTACATCAACAAAGAATTAGATTCAGACTAAGAAATCAGGGTACGAATAGAAATGGCAAGGGCAGCGTTCTTAAAATTCAAGCAATTGTTCTGTGACAAAAATCTTAATACTGCGCTGAGACTGAGGTTTGTTGAATGTTACGTCTGGTCTCAACTATTGTACGGAGTAGAAATATGGACGGTAAAAGCGCAAATAGTTAGGAAGCTTCAAGCCTTTGAATTTTAGATATACCGGAGAATGTTGAGAATTCCATGGACTGCCAGGGTCACCAATGAGGAAGTGCTGAGAAGGATGGGTCGAGACAAAAAATTGTTGAGAACAATAAAAGTACGCAGGACTGCATACCTGGAACACATACTAAGGAATATAAAGTCTTCTGCAGACCATCATGCAGGGTAGAGTCGATGGCAAAAAGGGAATAGGTAGAAAGAGGAAGTCATGGCTGCGAAATATTCGTGACTGGACAAAGATGACTGTACACGAATTATTCCACGTTGCAAAAGACAGAGATACTTTTAGAAATGTGGTCGCCAACCTCCGTTAATGGGGACGGCATAGGAAGAAAAATAATGATACGCTAAACAAAAAAAAACAGAGATGAAGATAGGCGCCAAGAAACTCTGTGTTATAAAACAGTTGAATAAAATACAGATTCTCGATTCAAATATTCAAAAATTTAATGAAGAGCTTACCAACATAGAAATAACGTCTATTTAAAATGCAATTCATTAACGGCTCAAGGTACAAAGCAGTCCTAGCATCTGCTAATGATATTGATCTTATAAGAAACTCTCTCCGCAAACGACATCTTCAACAAAGTGAAGAGAGCACGAAAAATGTTTTACTTAAAATCAACATAATAAAAACCAAATACAAGCGAATCAACAGAAGAAAGCAATTCAATACAGAGCATAATTCACTTAAGATCTATTTTAATACATGAATGCGAATCATGGACAATGACTAAAACAAATAAGGAAGAACTCCGAATATTTGAAAGAAAAATAATAAGAAAACTTTTTTAACCTCATTATCATATTGCTACAAATCCGTATAGAATAAGAACACGTACTAAATAAAGAAAGCTCTTATAAATATATTGTTTAGGAAAATAAATCGCTTAAGGTAGATCGGACACATGCATAGACGCCAAGATGTCAAACTTGGTTAAAAAACGTAAACTAATTTTTGAAACCAAATTCAGTATTTTGCTTTAATCTGTGCCTTCTAAGAATTGCAAGGAAAAACAGACGTTGATAAAACTGTTATTAGAGACATGGGGAATCTAAAAATTGCATTCCACAACATATCTCCTCAACTAAGCAAAAATTCTTAACGAATTGATTTCTAGTACTCGTACAGAGTATATCGGAATAAAAGGAAAAAGACAGTTAAGCAAGAAGAAAAGTGCAAGCATTTACGTTTTAAGGGTGAAAGGATGTGCGCCCCATTTTTAGCTGACAAGCTTGCGGAGCATACTATTTCTGGTCCTTAGTTTGCCTTTTAGTTTTAAACAAGATTCTGTGATTGACAACGTGCGATATAAACTATCTACAAGGTATTTATAAGAAATTCAGAGTTCAAGGATTTCATCACACTATTGGATGTTCAGTTTATTACGAATAAAAATAAATAAGCAAGAAGAATATAAGTGAACCATATTTAAAATAAGTGACAGAAAAAAGAATATTATATATACATTTACTTCTAAATTAAAAATAAAATACTCGTATGCCTGATCACGAAAGATACAAAATTTACAAGCTAAAAAGTATTTTTTAAAACAACCGATCATATTATATGTAATAATTGTAATAGATATGTTGGCTATAATCAAATTACCATAAAGTCACCGAAATATTTTATCTGAGTAATGATTCACTACTGATTGCTACGTTACGTTATACGATACATTTATAGTTAAAGCGAAATTAGGTGTTATGCCTACTTATTATTTTAGTATCTGTTACAAGTTACATACTAAAGTATTATAGTAAGATATTGAATTCCCTACATTTAAAAATTGAAATATTGAAATTAGACAGTAGAAAATTGTAATTTTAAGATTGATTTACAAATTATTATAATTTAAATTTTACTACTTTATGAAACAAATATTGTACATCATAAAACGTAGCAATCGAAACATCGGAACGTACATTTATATAATAAATTTTTCAGTGTCAATGCATTAAAAAAATCCTAATACATAAAAATTGCCTTTTCCAAGCTTATAACAGACACTAACTTAAGTTTAAAAATAATTAAAGCAAGTAATATAAATTACCACCATAAAATATTTAACTACATTAACCAAGTATTTGTGGAATTTCAGAATGAATAAATTGATTGATATTTAAATAAATTTCAAGTTCCAAAACGTACCTGCTATAAAATTTAAAAATCTACGACTAATCAAATTATTGGCAACATCGGAGGAGTTTAGTTGTGTACGGGGAAGAATACATACGGATCCCAAAAGTGTTTTACCCTATTACGGAGTTCATTTAATCCTACGTGTTGGTCGGAGTCTACATAAAGCGCTACCCAGATAATAATATACACGGTGTATATTCTCCTGGAGTTAGTATAATACCGTTTTAGTACGGGGCCCACATTAACCGTTAGATCTATATATATATATATATATATATATATATTTTGTTGTGAGAAAATAGCTGTGTTAGCAAAACCGAGTATTCCTTTGGAAACCTACATTGTTTATTTACGTTTTTTTTTTCTATTGGATTAGAAGTAAATCCATTAAACAACGTTTTCTGGATCCTGACGTTCACGCCCCAAAGAAATTTAACATGTACAAATGATCAAAAGTAATGGAAAAATCCTTTGTTTGTACAAAAATAAATAGCTTCAGGTTAGAAACCTCAGTCCCTAATTGAGAAAATTGTGTGTTAAGTTAGAGAGAAAAAGCTGCGATTTAAACAGTGGCGTTACGATTGGCGAATTTTGGAATTTGTAAAATATTTTTAGTTTTATCCAGTAACTACTATTATATTATTTTTTAATAGAAAAAAATTGACGTTTATTTTACTAAAAGGGAAACGAAATAAATAGTTATAAAATGGCAAAAGCATTTTTTATTACTATGTACTTCGAGGTGCTATACAGCCCATGCTGGCCCATGCTGGCCCGTGTGTAACCAATTAGCCGTTACCAATGAGATCAATTTGCAGCAATTATTCACCATCTTTTGAGTGAAACAAAGACTATATTTTTCTCTATGTTTCTTACTTTTTGGGATTTCGTGACAAAGCTTTTATATTGATCGTTCTTGTAATAAGATATAAAAAAATATTGTTTCTGGACAAAAAATGTCAAAAAGACGAAAAATGCAAAAAAAAATTTTTAGAAATATTTTCTTATAGTATTTTAGTTTTGTTATTTTCTACCTAATTAGTGAAATACTGCCGTACTTAGGAAAAACACCGCATATGTAAAAATTATGAAAATTTAGTTGGGCGCGAAAATTAGATGTAGAGAGTTTATATTACATGGTTATTTAAGAAAAGTACAGTATTTACAATCCCAAATATATATTCTAAAAGAAATACTAAACCTCGCATCTACGAAAACTTGTGTGGAACTAAGGAAGAACCCCGTAACTACAACATTACTTAGGTAAAACCCCACATATACTTGACGGAGAATGCAGTTACTGTGAGAAGTGTATTTACTCTAAGAAATACACAATCGCGGTGTTTTTGCTATGTAATTAACGCGATTAGCGAAAGTATTTGTTAGACAAAATGTGTTTCAATCATCTACTCCTATCTGATCTAAAAAAGATGGAGGTATGAAGGCGGCTTGTTAAAGCAAAATATCTACTCTAAACCTTGATACGCATACAGAAAGTTTTAATATAGTATATCCCATTACAGACGTGAACACGCCCCGTATTGTAGATACCTGAATAGTTACTTCACCATACAGATAATGTACAAGAATTATTTAGTAACCTACCCTCATAATCAATGCTCGTATGAGGTTTATCGAAAGAATCTTAAAAATAAAAATAATGTCTTTCACAAACCTGGGCCATGTAGACTGTGAACTGTGTGAAGTATTTCAACTACAAAATAAAGAGCATGATTCTGAGAACTTAAATCCAGCATGCAGTAAATGTGATAGCTAAAAGAACACATTTAATGTCCCAGTGATTCAAGAGAATTATACCGTTTGGATACAAATGAACCAGATACATCAACAACCCTTAAAGTCTCTGTTGACTTACAAAACGTTATAATGTTACTAAGGATCGATATTTTTAAGAAAGCAATGTTTACCCAAAGAATATCGACATTCAATGAAAGCTTTGTACCCCTGGGTAAAGGAAAAAAACAAAAAACTTTTGCATGCCTATGGTATGACGGTAATGCTGGACGGGAAAAGAAGAAATAATTAGCTCATATAATGCTTTCTTTTAACACTACAGGTATGTCGAACATTTTGTCATTTGGGTTGATAACTACTCACGTCAAAATAAAAATTGAAGTTTTTGATGTTTTCTTGTATATATTGTAAATTCTGACGCTGTATCTGCTCAAGATATTTGTATTAAGTATTTTGAACCAGGACACACCTTCATATCCGCCGATAGCTTCCACCATTAGGTGAAACTACCTTAAAAACAACATAAAAAATACCTACGATTTTAACGATTTTGTGACAACTGTTGAAAATGCAAATTCAAAAAAGGTTACAATAAAAGGAATGCAAGTTTTTTTACGTGGCAAGATTTTGCTCCACAAGCAAAAATTAAAAAAATAGAGCCTCATTCTTACTTGGCGAAAATAACAAAAATTGTAGCCAACAGGGGATCATTTTAGATCAAGTAGAAGTTAACAAAAACTCCGATAGTATGTTTAAAATAAATTTTCTTCAAAATAAAGTTTTAAATAAAAAAACTTCCCAGCCCTCAGGCATTTACATCTCCATGTGGAGTATCAAAAAATAAAAAAGAAACCCTTATTAAAAATCTCAAAACCATAACGCCTTTAAATAAATTACAATTTTGGCAAAACCTTGAGGAAGATAAGGATTAATAAGATAATTTTTTTCCATATTATATTTTTTTTTTCTTTTATATTAAATTTTGTTAGTCAGTGTTTATCAGGTCTAATAAATGTGGTTTTTTTTTATTAAATATATTGCTTTAATAAATAATTCAAAAACTTAATTCGTTGTTTAATTATATTTTCTTTAACATTATGCTTAGAAAAAACACCGTATAAACGTAACATCCGTAGATGCTGTAGTTTTACTTAGCAATTCATAATATTGCTTTCGATTTTTTCCCAGTATCTGCCATAGTAGGCATAATATTAGGATAAACTACTACTCCTTTATTTTAGACATAGTTTACAGATTTATTGATATACAGTAAAATCGTATCTAACCGCATTGTTGTAACAATTTTCGCACTTTTTAAAAGTTGTAGATTCTTTAAAGTCCATTTACTCATTATTATAAGTACTGTAGATGTCGTTTTCCTTACAATCACAAGGTTCTGTTTCGCATAGTTTTAGTCGATAAAGGTAGGCCTTGACAGTGGTATGGTTAAAAAGGCATCTAACGATTATGGAATAGATTTTTTTTTGGAATAACTGCTTACAGCGGAATGCTCAATAGTTAAAACATGATTAATTCTAGTGCAAAGATTTTTCCATTTGCAGAAACAATACCACACGTACTCGTTGGATTTAAACCACTTTTATCTAGCTTACTAATTACCTTTTAAAATTGCCTTTCTAGCAAGATAATCTGATTTAATATACCAAAGTGCGCCTATACAAAAGAAATTAACAGAAGTATATTTTTCCAGCAACTTTAGTTGATTTTCTAAAATGTTGCAATAAGGTTATTTTTATATAAATAGGCAAATTTTTTAAAGCAAATAACACAGATGGTGAATCTTGATAACTACAACTTGGTGATCAAAATAACCTTTTTTAACAGCCCATTCTAGAGCTTGATAAACTTAAACATTAGGTATTCTTAGTGCTCCTGAGTGTAGATATAATTAGTTTCTAAAGAATAAAGAATAAACATGAAAAATGTACTAAATGAGAGCGTAGAACCATGGGATGTTGATCTTGATGATAGAGATGTGGAAACGCTGGGTATCTTAGGGTATCAAGAAACTATGCAAAAACCTACACACACTTGCTGGTTTACACAAAATAAATTTTTGTGGACACTACATCCTGACAATTCCTTTTATGTTTAAAGCGGGACAAACCTTTGACAGATCGTAGAGCACTATATACAATATGTGTGGAGTAAATCCTTGACAAATTAAGATGCTGTTTCAATTCCGTCTAAATTCACTCTGATCCTCCGGCCGTTATGCCTGGCGTTAAGTCTTTTTTGATAGTAGATATATCAAAATCTTCTTTCATGTACATAAAAAATTAACACTGTCAAATATTCTCAACAGTGGAGTTAAACTTTTACTAATAAATTAAAAATATTTCTAAATAGTTTTAGATATGCGAATGGATTTATTCGAACACAGATTATATGCAGTACAATTTATATCCAAAATGGACTTTTAACCATCTGTGAAAAGTTGTGGAAGCAAATGTCGACTTTAAAATAAGAGGTATTGAAGTCAGATTGGAAAAATATAGGTTCCACTGTAATTTTGAAATGTTGATAAACAATAGGATATATTATTATCTGAGGATTTTTGTTATGCTATTTTTGCCGTTCAAATACATATAGCGGTCTTAAATGTAAGAGGGCTTCCATAAATCCAGCCAAGGGATTCTCGGTACCGTTTAAATGCATCTAAAACCAAGAGCAGAAATGTGTACTGAATACTGTCTAGTTTTTCAAGTCGACCATTTGTAGCAGTTCCATAAAGATAACTACCATAATCGAGAATGGATATATTGCACGATGAAACAAATGAATTTTAGTGTCCAAACGACAACGATTAGCTACTTTGAGAATATTTAAACTTTTCTCACATTAAACACTTATTAATACGTTTGGTACATGTTATTTTGGGGTCCAGTGTGATACCAAGATAGGTATGTTTAAAAACGAGTATTTTTTTTAAGTTATTAAACATAATACTGGACGTAGTCGGTAAAATATATTTCGTAAAAAATACCACAGCAGATTTATCCTGATTAGAAGTTTAAATCCTTGATTAAAAAAATACTAATATTGTTCTGAAGCTATTTTCTTGTGGCCTTTTAATACAATTAACTATTTTTATTGGGAATAAGCCACAATTTTACTGTAAAATAAGTGGAAATTGATACATCAAATAAATTTAAAGTAAAAGTATGGCTTATTCTGAATAAAAACAGTAAATAAAAAAATACTCTCTTGCAGTACATTATTTAATAAATTAATATATTTAGAAATATATCTGATTCGTTTAGAAATATATCTGATTTTTATCAAAACTTAACTACCTACTTGCGTTATTGTACTGAAGTGATATTTCTTTGCGCTAATAGAAAAACTAGTTATTATTTGGTTTGGCGTAGGCGCCACTGTACAATCACTTCTCGGGAGAGCAAGTAGGCGGTAGGCGGTAGGCGGTCGAGGCCGGAAGATGAATGCGTATATGCATTGTTTCCGGTTTTGGAAAAGAAACCCTCTTAATTCGTGGGGTTACTTAGCTAACGACTTCGTCTCTCTATGGACGTCGGCGTCGGCATCGGCATCGTGTGCGATCTAAACAGTACAGGACTGATGAAAATTTTTCAGTTAAACGTGACTAATACTGTGCTTCATACAAATACAAAAATATCGTATTTGGAGACATTCTTATGATGATACAGAGAAAATTCAAAATTTTTAGTACAGAAATAAGTTTTTAATTTAAAAATGTATATTTTCTGCTTATATTGGGTATTAGCCCCCTAGCCCCTTAAATATGTAATCGTTGACTGCTAGCTATATTTAGCTAAATTAAGGAAGATGTGTGGTTGACTTAGAATCGTCATAAGTTTAGGCGTCAATATTTAATCGGGAGAAATGAAGAGGAAAAATCTTAATGTCTTCTTGATGACTTACATAACATGCTAGCTGTGGAATAATAGATATTAAAGTTTAAAGACTTTGTATTTTTTTTAGATCTTACAATCCTATAAAAAAGGATTTTCTTTATCCTAATCTAAATCCTATAAAAAAGGAAAAGGTATTTCCTTCCAGACAACTTACTCATCGATATATTGTGCAACGAGAGTTTGTTATAGATCAATAACAGACGATGGTCTCTTCAATTTAAACCATGTTTTACTGAATTGCGACTTTAATTTTATATACAGTGTGTCTGTAAAGTATGGAATAAATTCGATATTTCCTAAATGAAAAGCCTTTTTAAAAAAATCTAAAACACGTCGATTTTTAAATTTAATGTTCTACATTTTACAATAAAATTTCATTATACAAGGTGATACACATTACAGTGATGCCGTCATCGGCTCTTTTTTTAAAAGTAACACCCTGTATTTTAGGACATTTTTGGATCGATAAAAATGAGCTGATTCCAAAAAAGTATAATACTAGGGGTCTAACGGATATAATTTGAAAGATATGCGGTTAGAAAATTAATTTTTATTGATTTATAATATTATAATATAATAAATTATAAATGAATTATATTAAATAACTTGAAAGTTATCCAGTAATTATTACATGACTCAATCTTAAATGTTCGAATTGTAGCCCTTGTTGTATTTGACAGTAACCCAAACGTTGAACAAATTCTTGTAGAACCTTGTTTATGCTTTCTTGAGAAATATTGTTTATTTCTTTAAGAATTCTTGTTTTTAAGTCTCCAATATTTGCAAGTTTCGTTTTATAAACAACATTCTTTAAATGACCCCACATAAAATAATCCAAAGGATTGAGGTCTGGCGACCTCGCTGGCCATTCAATATGTCCACGTCTTCCAATCCACCTGTTCGGAAAAATTTCTTTTAGGTACCTTCGAACATCTAAAGCATAATGCGGAGGTGCACCATCCTGTTGAAACCATAAACTTTTATCAAAACCTCCAAGATTAATTGTACTAGGGAAGAAATTAACTAAAGTAGGTACAAGATACTCACTTAAAAATTGAAGATATGCTGGCCCGTTTAAATTACCTTCGAAATAGTAGGGTTCAATGATTTTATTTCTTACAATACCTTTTGCGGGTATTGTGTATGATGTTCCCGCATCCAGTTGGAGTTTTCTTTTGCCCAGTATCTACCATTCTGACGGTTCACCTCGACATTTAATTTAAATGTAGCCTCATCAGAAAAAATAATATTTTTAACCAAGAGAGCGTTTCGGTGGCTGTTATCCATCATCATTTCACAAAATTGTATTCTTTTATCTTGATCATCTTCGTTTAATTCCTGTACAACTGTGCATTTTACTTACTTCACTTACTTCTACATACCGTTTACGTACCGTTGTTTTGCAAACATCGAGATCAATACTAACCTTACGAACAGAAGTGTGCGCATCTTCTTCAAAAGCAAGTAGAACATCTAATGTTGTAACATAATTTACAGAGGGACGACCTGATTTGCGTGCATTTTCAACCGTACCAGTTTCTCGAATTTTTTTTTCAATCTTATTTACTGTTGACTGCGTGACGGGTATTTCTGGATATTTATCGCTCACTTTTATAAAAATATGCAAAATTTGACATTTTTGCATTTTTATGCATTATATGCAAAATATGCAATTTGCAAATTTGTCTAAGTATCCATAACTCTATGAAATTTGAATTTTCTCAAGTCCTTTACTGAGTATGCGACGAAATAAACACCACAACGAAATTTTGTGTCGCACCGGCGTTAAAATTATCCCTAAATGAATTCGTTGAGGCGATAGCGTTAGCAATGGAGACGGCTAACGGTGGCGACGACGATGACGTCGTTTATCAAGTCCCTACTCTTTATTCTCTTTATGCGCCACACTTACAATACATTAATTGCGTTTCGCTCCTTGTTTTGGTAATGTGTACCATCTAGAGTCGATTTAAGTTTTTAACGCGTCATAAATCCATGAAAATTGCCTTTGTATGCCATTAAATTAGATTGTTTGGTCAAAAAGTTAATAATATCAAAATGTATAACTTCTTCAGAGTAATTTCTTACATACAAATAAAGCAATATACAGTGATAATGTAATTGTTATGTTACAAATTAGTTTATTTGAAAAAAAAAAACGTGTGCATATTCCAATTAAAAACAATTCACTTCTAGAAATCCATTCTAATCACCAAAGCTCTGGTTCTTAGTATTTTTAATCTTTATTATCTGCCTTATCTCCATTCTTAGTCTTTTTCTTAATATTTTCATACTCCTATTGTTCTTAATGGTATGTTCGATTTGTTCTTGGTTGTATTTTCGAGTGTCTTGTCTAAAAGCTTTGGGTATTTCTTTATTTAATTTTTGTAGTTCGTCGGCTTTATTTTTCGTCTTGCTTCTCATTTCTCTTCTTTTCTGCATTAGTTGCCTAGTAATTTGACTAATCTTCTCCTCTTTTTGAGTTCTAGGACAGAATTTGTTTTGACTTTTCTATTGTATTATATATTCATTTATATTATTTTCTGTTTCAGGACTACTAAGTATTTCGGAAATACATTGCTGAAAACTATCTACATCTCATGGTTTCATGTATGGTTGTTATTTAGTCTTCTTTTTAATCATCTTATACCTCTCCTTCTTTAAGCTTATTTCTATATTACCTCGTACCATTCTATGATCGCTACTGGTAACAAATCGGCCGGTGTTTTCGGCCGTGGTAAGACAATCTATTTCGTTTTAAGTTTTTCCATTAAGACTATGCTATGTTCATCTTCTCTGTGGTTTCTTTTTGAAAAAACTGCTCAGTTAAAATAGTTCATGTTGCAGCATGAACCTCAAAAGTATTTCGCCACGTTCTTCCTTATCGTGGTCTGTTGTTAGTGCATAAACCTGTATTATTTTCATATTATACCTTGTATTCAATTTGGGAGAAAGACAAATCACTCTCGTGGAAAATTTCTTTAGTGATACTATACTTGTGTGGAGATGCTTGTGTATAATTAAGCCGGTTCCTCGCAAGAATTTTTTGCCTCATTCCTATGTAAAGTGTCTTCTTCTTCGGGTAACTTTTTCCTGTCTTTGTCAATTTTTTGTCCCACACCCCCCCACAGAATCCATGGGAGAGACTGATAATCTATCAGTGCAAAATTCTGGAAATCATTTCCTACTTGCCTGGGGTATTTGCGTGTTTCTGAGAGGTATTTAGCCTTTAAAACACCCCGCTGGCTAGACGTGTTGGTGAGTGTTTGTTTCAGCCGCGCATTGTGGGTCCAGCGCTGTTTGCGGCCGCCCACTCAGGATCAGACGCCGCGGGTTGTAATCTTATACTATCCCTAAAATCAAGGGTTGTTAACTCCGCCATCTTCGCCGTACCGAAAGTATTTCTTCGTCGCCTTAGATACCGTTCTGGACTTCATCCGTGACCCTCGACATGGGACGCTTAGCAGATGCTAGATTCCCGGGCCAAAAAGCTCCTGGAATCTGCGGAGGGCACGGATTGATTCACGTTCCCTGAAAGGACTATCTAATAGAATCCAAGCAAATCTAAAGGAGTTCTTACCCGCTATCCGCAAAATGGTTATAATGTTTAATTAATATTTATTATTAATTTAGTATGTTACAGAAGTTATGTTGTGTACATATATTTTATGTTAAGATTTCTTTTAATAAAAACCTATATAGGTGTGTGTTTCTTCAATTTTTGTTGCCTATAAAGCCGAGATATTTTGGTAATTACTTTACCTCTCTCTAACGTGCGAACTTTTATCATTGCTGTTTAATTTGTGTACGCACCGTATATATAATCGAATTTCTTCAAGGATCTTCTCGGTTTCTTAGTATAACCTCGTACACTTTTATCGAATCAATTTCTTTCTTTCATTTCAATAACACGGTCTGGAATTCCACTTTTAAATCGTTCATTGCGGTAAGTAGTGCAATCATTTCTCCATTACAAAAAGGTGTAACATTATTTTCCATTACGACGCAAATTGGCGAATAATACTTTAACCACAGCGAAAATTATGTTCATACACACAATTGTCTAACCAATCGTAGTTCAGTCGCAGTATTTTTCTTTGTAGGACGTGATGTGGCGAAGATGAAACTGTACATTGATTGTCGGTAATGGTTGAATTTATAAAAATCTTCTGCGGTTTAAACTTGGAAGTGCTCAGATATTTCCTTCGCCGTAATCGTAAAAGTAATATATCTGTTATTATTATAAGAAATATACTGTAATAAGTTATTTCTTAATATATCCGCTCTAAAAACCACGTAGGTTTTATGATTTTAAGGGCTTGTTAGTTTGTTTTTTTTGGGTTCTTCGCTTCACGGAATTTAAAAAAGTTCTAGTAATGTCTATTATATATATAATATATAACCTCAAATTCTAGAAATATAACCTGAAATTATAGAAATAGGTGATCTGGTACAATGTGGTTTTGTGCTTTGTTGCTGTGATACATATTTAGTGTTTTTGACTGCAAAATACTACTACAAAAAAATCCTGAAATCGTTTGTTTTTGAAAATTTCTAATAAAACTCATTTTTCTGTAATTTTTCTTGCACAATTCATGTCATGGGACGTGGATGTCCCGGCAGTCTTTTTGCTCTGGTCATTAGTGTCCCATCAGATTTTTATATCAACTCTAAATCGTGACAACAATTCTACTCTTTGCAGTTACTTGCCAAACGTTTTTAAACACAAAATTAAATTATAAAACTTCGCTGAAGAACTAAGTAACTTGTAACCTGAGGAATCTGTTTCTGGCTCAGATTATGACGAATATCTATTCAATAACGGAAAGTCTCATGAAGGTTTAGATCAACAAGAACATTCTTAGCAAGAGATAGATTTTAACAGAGATTTTAAAACGATAGATTCTGAAGAAGAAGAGGAGGAGAAGTTAGATCCGAATGACGATCAGTCTGGTCTCGTTATTTGGAAACAACCATACACGAAGTTCAAACCAAAACGTAATATTCCAAATCGAGTTTTCTAGTCCCTTTGGCAGAACGGCTTATACAACATGGCAGATGAAAAGATAAAGTGAAGAGGCGCTTGGGTCTTCACTCTCGAAATGCCAAAAAAACATGGTGAATATTTGGGACCATTTGCCAAAGTAAATTTCTATCATGAAAAGATGCCATAAATGTTCTTTCAGTAAGAAAGAGACAAGAATCAAAACAATTTGTACCGCCTGTGATTTGCCACTATGTAAGCCGTGTTTTTCACTCTTAATTTTTGCATGTAATTTTATATTTTTCTGAATAAAATTACCTTCAAAATTAATTTGTGTATTACTAATGGGACACATTGGTCCAAATATAAGACACTACTGGGACACAGTTGTTCATGTCTTACCAAAATATTTAATAAAAAATAGACCACTCTGGGCAGTATTATAAGATTATTGATCATATTTTTGTCTGAAAAGTTTTGGATCTCCGCGGAATGTATTCACTCCGGAAAGCGTTAAGAAAGAGCCCGTGTAATTCTAAATTTTATTTATAACTGTTTATTTATTAACTTTGATATAAAACTTTGGTCACATCTCTCTTTGTTCTCTTCTATTCCTCTGCATGAATTCACTCTGTCTTGTCTGCCTCTTGTATTCTGTGCTTATATTTTAGTATTTTGGTTCCTTTTTCACTTTTCAGCTCCTCCGCTATTCAGAAGGAAATATGAGCAGACTACTTTTGATCCCTATTTTCTTAAGGTGACGATAACGAACCACCAACACCAGAGGTGATGACAAACGAAGAAATAAATATTGAGGAGGAAGAGGTAAAGGAAGCATTAAGGAAATTAAAAAATTGAAAATTATCAAGGGGGGACAGAATATCTAACGAAATCCTAAAGTACGGAGAACCAGATCTGACCAAATAACTATTTAAACTAATTCAAAAAATAATAAAACAAAACAGAATTTCTCAAGAATGGAGATCAAGTATCAAGCAGTAAACACAATGTTAAAGTTAACAACCAAAGTGATAACAAATAAACTAAATAAAATTATAACCCTAGCAGAAAAACAATAAAGTTTTATCCCGGAAAGATCGTACCGATGCTATATTTATAATGAGGCAAGTGCAAGAGAAATCATTAGAATACAACTAACTGGCGTATCTATGTTTCGTGGACCTTAAGAAGGTATTTCACTGGGTCAAATTAAAGGACGTTATCCACTTATTGTACGCAAGAGAGATACCTTTAGAAGTAATCAAAACGATTGAAAATATCTACCAAAACAACACAATAAAAGTAAAAGTAGAAGAAGAACTAACTGACCCTAATAAGGCTGCAATGGGATAATACAGGGAGATACTATGTGCCAACTGAAATAACTGACATCCAGATCCCTGTTGCAGATACTGCAAAGTACCTAGGTATGTATGTTGATGCGAGATTTTGTTGGAGGGTCCATATGAAGAAAAAACGAGAGGAACTTGAACCGAAATACAAAAAATTGTACTGATTGCTTGGAAAAAACTCAAAGCTCTCCATAGATAATAAACTTTTGGTCTATAAACACATACTCAGACCGGTATGCTCATGTGGTGCTTATCTCTGGGGTTGTGCAAGTAAAAACAATATTTTAAAGTTGCGCTTTTAGAACAGAGTGTTAAGGAGCAGCCTCGATGACGCTTGGTACGTTAAAAACAGCTACATTCACCGAGACTTGAAGGTGAAGACTGTTAAAGAGATAATAAGGAAATGTACCAACAATCATAAGCAAGAATTGTATTAATATGTGAATATCGACGGAGATCCGTCTCTCTTTAACTCCTGGAGAATATAGAATTAGTAAGAAGACTGATGAGAGTGATGCCCTTCGAGTTGGTGATTAGTTCAAAAGTAGAGTATACTTCGGCTTAGTGTACACGAGTGTGTTTATAAATAATTACCGTAACTAATAAAAACCCTGTAAAAACAATTATTGAATGTAACTGTAGTGTTAGGATTAATTTCTATTAAGTTAAGATGAAACAGAACTGCTCACTGATATTTCTGATCAAACTGCACTTTAAAAGACACCTCTTAAGAAGTGTTTTAATAATAATAAAAAAATTGAGAAACGCCGAATATAAATTTCCAGTTATTTATATATTCTTACTAATATAGTAATTACTTTTATGACTCTAAAATTGAAATAAATTATCTTAGGTTAAACTGAAATGCGTAGGTAATTTGGTGAATCGAATTCGCATATATCCAAGCCTATGAATCTGTTGATGACAAAATTGTCGAGAGTCGATCGCAATTCGTATTTTAGTATGTAAATTCGAGCCACAAGAAGCTTGAAACCCGCTGGGTTCAGGCCCTAGGGCCTTATCAGTCCCAAACCATGAATAGCAATTCAACTGTTCCATTTGCCTTCATCATCGAAAACACGTTCAGAATTTTATTGTCAGAGCTGGCTTAATATTCCATCATTTCATTATTATTACATAAATTGGGAATCGTTTTGTTAATAGCCAATCTCGAACGTAGATTTTTATGCAAGCATTTTTTAAAAAAGATTATTAAACCGTTATGTAATAATACTTAGACATAGTTTCATAAATATTTTACACTTTCTTCACCTAAAACTTAAAAAATCGGTAGTAAGTATAAATATTGATGGTATCATGCTAATAATCGTGTGTGTAGTGAAAGTGATTGCAGATGTTTAATTAGATTAATAGTTCAATTAGGTCGGTATCAGAGCGGAAATTTAAAATCTTTAGTAACATTTTTATTATGATTTATATACTGCATATACAGAGAAATAATTAACAGCAACACATGATTTATTGATTTGATTTAGTTATGAAAACGAGCTGATAGAAATGATACCCAGAAGGCTTAAAAGATTATTTAAAAAATACATTTTTAGATGGTATCCAAAGAAAAATTACGTGGCTATCAAAGTCTTTCACTTCCTCAACAAATTTCCTATACAATTCAAATTATATATGTATATACATTGTCGGCTTCCCTAATTACATTTGTTATAAGTTTCCAGCTTGTATCATACCAATACCAATCCCCATCATTAAAAATCTAATGCCTAAGGGTCTTCTACCAGGTCCTTTCTGGAGTTCTTTTCCTACAACTTCCTTCCACCTTAGAAATTCTTCGTATTTTGACATCAGTTTGTGCCACCACTTCTTCTTCTTAAAGTGCCTATCAGTTCCGGACGTTGGCGATCATCACGGCTATCTTCACTTTGCTTATTGCAGCGCGGAACAGTTCAGTAGTAGTCGTGTTATACCACTTTCACAAATTTTGAAGCCAGGAAATGCGTCTTCTTCCCGGTCCTCTCTTACCATTTACTTTCCCTTGGAGAATCAGCTGGAGAAGGCCGTAACGTTCTTGATTTCTCATTACATGACCTAGATATTCTAACTTTTTAGTTTTGACTGTCATGAGAATTTCACATTCTTTCCCCATTCTACGCAGGACCTCCGCATTAGTAACTCTGTCAACCCAGGATATACGTAAGATGCGCCTATAACACCACATTTCGAAAGCTTCGAGCCGATTCATAGATGCAACAGTCAGTGTCCATGCTTCCATTCCGTAGAGCAGAACTGTGAATATGTAGCAGTTCAATAGACGGCATTTTGTTTTTAATGATATGTCTCGACTGTTGAAAATAGTTCTCATTCTAACGAATGCTGCTTTTGCTTTTATTATTCGGTGTTTAATTTCTGTTGAGTGGTCCCATTGGCTATTTAAATTGGTGCCTAGATATGTATATTGCTCGACCACCACTAGACCTCATCTATTATATCCATTCTTAGTTTTATCATTTTTAAATAAATTTGTAATCCTTTTGGATAACATTTTAAAATTATTTTTAGTAAATAATATATCATTCATTTAAACATTCTTAGTAATGTTTATATCGTTATTCCACTATCTTTTTAACTGCACAACATTCCGTTTGGTACATCTGGTCAAGCTGGTCTTATAACTCTTTTATAGAATATGTTATAATATGACCATCTAACATAAACTAATATACCACTAGCTACCAGGTACCCACAACACACAGAAAAATAAACAGAAGTGGATCATCGAAATTATCAATAGCACAAACCCTAAAGAAAATCCATACAGAAAAAATAATATAATTATTTTATGTAACATACACAGTAAATTGTGGTGGACTAGTGGGCTCCTAGTTTTTGAGAAATGGCACAGTGAGGTAACAGTGAAGGCAGTGAGGTAACAATAGAAGGAAAAGTCAGATATCCCCAATTGTGCAAGGAAGAAATAAATAGACAGTGTAAGTCAACTAAATGGCATATATCACTAAATCCTTACGACGAATAAATAACAGATGATACAGAAGTCTTTTTTACTGAGTCGTTTTTTAACTTTAAGAAGAGAAATATTCCATGGGGGACCACTCTGAGAAATATAGCAGAGAAATATTGGAAAACTCATTATTTCTATACATAATTAATTTTGGAACCCTGAGGTCCACAAGAAGAGGTATTCTCAAAACGGCACCTAAAAAATGAAAGAGGGAGAAATTTGGGGTAGGTACTCAGAACACTCCTCACGCATTATAAAATAGATGGACAAACAGCCAGTTCTGATGTTAGGTACTGAACCAACCCATACAACTACCTTAAAACTAACAGGAAAGCGAAATTGACAACGTGAGCTTGTATTGAAACCAAAGGCAATTATTGGTCACACTCAAGCAAAAAGCGGAGTAGACTTTAGTGATCAGATGAGTTCTTATCATTTCGTTTTAAGAAAAAGTTTAAAATTGTACCGTAAACTAGCCTTTAAATTTTTGCTTGGAACAGTTGTGTCACAAAATTATCTATAATGGAATTTAGAAGATTGGCACGGGAGTTACTTGTTACTTCAGTTGCACACAGGACACCATTACTCCCAAAAGAGTTCTACATACTTTTGTTAAACCGTCAGGACCTAGAAAGAAACGGAGAAGCCAATGCCAAGGATGCTATCATAAATTAAGAGAAAAACATTAAAGCAAACATGCAAGTAATATGATAACAAAAGTAACAAGTTATTGCAATGAACGTTCTGGACAACCAGGGACGTCTTTATCTTGCTTTAATATCATTCATATAAGAAAATATTTTTTTGTTTTCAAATACCATTTATGCTAATAAAGTATTAAAAAGTCTTCTGTCATTTGAATTTTTAATCTAACTCTGTAAAAATAGTAGGCTGTATTGACACTTTAAAAAATTCTTAACACGAAACCTGATCAAAAAACGAATGACAAAGGTGAGTTTTTAAATGTTTTTACTTTTAATAGTTGATCTTAAAACTCGTATAATTTATATTAGAGAAATGTAAAAATATAAAAACTAATTACGTCATTACCAGTCCCCGACGGACGGTAATGCATCGTGTTCGCACCAAGCTACCGGTCACGGAGGACCGGTAATACACAGTTCCGTGGTTTACATATTTCGGCAACGCAGTCAATCTGTTTATGACCAAATCATTCCGATAGTAATAAAAGTGCAGTTTTCTTGTAAGACGTCTAGCGGGAAAAAGCGCCATTCCCGTCTCAAGTCCCGTTCCGCACAAAATCGCTCTCCCTTCCCGTGTCCCGTCCCGTCCCAGGGACAAAATTCGGGACAAAGTTCGGGAATAAGTGCGGGCCATCATCATCAGATGATTCTTATATGAGTATTAATTTCTAAACGAAAAAGTTATTTTTCATTACATGTTATAACTAGATTTTTAGATTAGGAGTTTTACAAATTCTCATTTTAGGAAGATCTTTAGTTAATCCCACCAAACAACATCAGATATGCAGATGACACCATAGTATTTGCTGACAACTTAGAAGACCTACAAGTTCTTATGAAAAAATCACGTATTACAGTCAACAATATGGACTCAATATAAACGTTAAGAAGACAAAGCTTATGATAATTAGCAAGAAAAGGATAACAGAAGGTCAACTCTACGTCAAACAATCCCCTGTAGACAACCTTGGCACCATAATAAATAAAGAATGCACCAACAACCAGGAGATTAGAGCACGCATCGGAAAAGCTAGATCCACTTTCAATCGGATGGGGGCCTTCTTCAAGAGTCCCAAAATCTCTCTTGATACAAAAGTAAGAATGCTGCGATGCTACGTCTTCTCTGTCCTTTTTTATGGTGTTAAATCGTCGACCTTGAACGACGATATATGTGCAGAAAACTGGAAGCATTTGAGATGTGGCTATATCGGAGAATGGACTGACCGAGTCACAAATGAGGAGGTCCTCAGAAGAATGAATAAGAACCGAGAGGTACTGACCACCATCAAATCTCGAAAGTTACAGTTCTTCGGACATATTATGCGAAATGAAACCAGATATGTTCTCCTACAAGCTATCCTACAAGGAAAAATATTTGGAAAACGTAGTCCAGGAAGAAGAAGAACATCTTGGTTAAAGAACCTCAGAATCTGGTTCAATACAATATCTGTGCAGCTTTTCCGCGTTGCTGCAGATAAGATAAAGATTGCCATGATGATCGCCAACATTCATAACCGATAGGCACATCAAGAAGAAGAAGATATTACACAACACCATAAATATAAAAAGGTCACAATATCCTGGACATGTAATCAAATGACAACAGTATGACATTTGACATTCTGAATTTGATAACAGTGGAAAAGACAAGTGAGAGAGAAAAAAATAGGAAAAAGATCAACGTCATTATTTAAATTAAATTGAAATCTCGTATTCAAGAGCTAATTTTCATTAAGCAATTTGGTTAATTTTGTAATTCGAAACAAACGTTTTAGGATTTGTGTAATGTAACGAAATTATCATAAACCGAATTTAATCGAATTTCTATCCAAATAGACATCGAAAATGACGATAATTATCGATAAACTTTCTGTCACACATCAAGACAAATTCTTGTCCGTTAGAGGCATCTCGTTTAAAAAACAGATTATCGACAAAATACGTGTTCCGATAACGCCGGATGATCCATCACCTGTTAGCCCGGCCGTGGATGAATACAGGGTGGAATAAATAAATAAGTAAAAATAACACACCAAATCGTAAAATTAATCACTCAATATGAGAAAAGTTGTAACATTTTTTTTTTCATAAAGTGAATAATTTTATCAATTAAATACATGAAACAAATTGCTTTGCCAAAAAGCAAATATGAGAGATTTGATTCGTCACACATCATCATCAATCCCTTTCCTGTTAGCCTTCTGCGGATGTGGCTCCGTTAATTATATTTTATCACCTACTGATTTAAATAGCAGAATTAAGACAATATTAAGGGAACTGCGGAGATTTTACTACTGCCATGGACCGCACATGCAACGAATGAAGGAATTTTAAGGGCTGCAGGCTGCGAACAAAAACTACTTAAGATCGTTCAGAAATGTTTCTTACCTTGTAAATGTCGTTAAGAAAGCAGATACTACATTTCCAAAATAATTTTGCAAGGAACGGTACAAAGACACCGAAACCTAGGAAAAACTAATATTCTTACTTAAGAAACATAAGGGATTGGTGTACTATTAAAGATGTATTCACCATAATTATTTACGGCTTTAAGAGCCGAAAATGTCACTCTTCAAATGGTTGGTGCAATATAGACAACTGTAAGATGTTCGTTTTTATAATACCATAGGAATATTAATATAATTCACAGACATATCTGAACTAAGCATTTTGTAAGCATCTTTCTCATTCTTCTTATTCTTACTGCTGCTAGAAACTATCAATTCAGCGATTTTTCCCATTAAGTGATTGGGTGACATTTCAATTTTAGGCTTGGTTTTGACTCAGTGTCACCATATAACTCTTCGAGTTGTTTCATATTTCATAATGAGTTGTTATTTAAATAATTATAAATAATTTTGTGTAGTACAAATCAGTGATCAGTAAAGTTAGGCGTAGGTATTTATAAAATTATTCGACCTAGTAGAACAATTTGACAGTTCTTTGAAGATTTGGAGATACAACATGAAAATTTGTTAAGAAAAAGTAAAGCATCTATGTAGCTTGTTTTAAATTGTTGTATCTCATAAAAGTCAGAGAAATATTACTTTATAATATTTTAATATAAAAGAAGTTTTTCCATAACATATTAATTAAAAGCCTAAAATATTCACTAAAGGGATGTTTTTATAATATATCTTGCTTATAGAGCTACAATAAAGCAGTATACTGTATAGGAAACAATTTGTGGTGGGTATGTACATATTATATGTATATATGTATGTATATTCAAAACAACATAACAATATTAGCTGTCTAAAATTTCTTTAAAAAAATTTAAAAGATTTTCATTAGCAGGATGAATCGGTCAGAAGAGGCTCCATTGTTGACAAACTTATTAAACAGATTCTGAAACTGTTTTCATGTCTCTAAGTTAAATCTTATAATTACACGGGATTACGCCACAATTTGTTGTAATAATAATTACATTTTTAACGACGTTTTGACTTTTGATTTCCCATATATTGATAATATTTGAAAACCTTATTGTTTTTACTTGATCCTGTCGCCTTTTTTCTAATTTCGCAAGTAGAAAAGTTTCTGCAAGAGTAGAATTAATTTTCAGTTCAGTATAGACTTATCCTTTACAGGAGAATGTACTTAGTTAAAATTAAAATGAGCCAAAAATTACGTCTTTTAACAAAAAATAAAGGCAGAATTTACAAATCACTCATTAGGCCAATAATGACATACGCGGCAGAAACACTACCTGGCACAGAGGGGGAAAAAGGATGTTAGAAACATCAGATATGAAAACACTTGATATTAAAACACTAAATTATTATTAAGACACTATAGGACAGAGCTAAATGTACAGATATACGACGTAGTTGCAAGGTGGACAACATCAAAGACTGGGTAAGAAAGAGAAGAGTAGAATGGAACGATCGTATAAGCCGAATGACATCAAATATAGTAGTAAAGACGGTAAGAGACGGTTTCCCAATAGGAAGACGATTAGTAGGAAGATCACGTAAACAATGGAACGACAACTTACTGGAGGCACATTGAAAAACAGTCAGAATCATGTGTACATAAAAAGAAGAAAAAGAAGAATAAAAAATAAGACAGTATTTGGTAATTTGCAAATAATGTATTTGAAATTATATTTTGTTTAGGTAATTGTAGAAAATAAAAGTAGTTCTATAAGAACAAAATAAAAATTATTTCCAAAACTACTATTTCAATTAAAAATAATTCCAAAAAACTAACTAACTATAAACCAAATAAAATTCTTACCAAATTCAATGTTAAAATAAACCACCTCCTTGTGCCAAACAGAAACCAAATCTATTATACAACGCCTTTCTCACGGCATTAAGTTCGATTATCTTTGGTTTTAGTTGCTCTTGTTGGTGACTTGCTTAAGTTGGTGACAAGTCAAGACAAGTCAAGTTGGTGACTTGCTCGAGTTCATGCCTGAACGCCCTGAAGAGATTGGTATGTAGCATACCCCAAAAATTAAAATCGAGGGGAGCTAAGTCTTACTACTGATGGAGGAATTTGAAGATATTTAAATGCAGAGATAACTTGATTTCGTGGCAATTCCAGACATTTGACTGTGTTTAGTTTTTTTATATGAAAAAATGACCAATAATAAGATATCCCAAAAATTCCCATCCAAACATTCAAATTTTGTGGATACTGCGTACGCATAGACACTCACAAATGCTTATTTTCCTGAGACTAATAACGTACAACGGATAGATTACGTTTCCTGTGAATTGTGAAGGATTGCTCTAAGAAGGGGCAATGCGACCAAATCTAACTGGAGCTCGGAAGGCCTGAAGAAGACATCAAAGAGGATGTCGAAAGCTCTCCGCAGTGATAATGGTCGCAATACAAGCAGAAAATCTGTAGCGGTTAATATTAATTCTTGTAATAGTATTAATTCTAGCTTTAGGTATAAGATTCATTGTCTTTGCCACTCTTTTCTATAAACCTGAAAAATCGCTTTATAGTCCAGTCGTCAGAGATTTGATCTCCAAAAATCATACAAACAAATTGAATTTTGCTGAGAATGTCAGTTTTTAGACCCAATAAGATGCAAAAAATTTCACCTTCGAATTTCCCCTAAAAACGGAAAACTTCGATTTACCAAGAATCTGTAAATAAAAATAATGGCATAGATAATTCTAAACAGAATTGTTTAATAATTCTTGTGTATAATAAACCGTTCTCTCAGAAACAACGCTTACAGCGTCTGCTGATTTTAAATGTGTTACATGCGCGAAATCAATTTTAAATAAAATTTGTATCGATTCGGCATTAAAAATTCGATATTTTTTGATCAGAAATCAGAGATTGACAAAAACTAAAAAGCATTTTAAAGGCAAAGAGTGCAGACCATTCGTAGTTGAATTTCCAATGTTAGAACTAAATCTTCGTAACATAATAATATAACATGAAATTTCGATTTTGAGTTTTGGCAACAATTATGAGGCACATGCCGAAAAAACGCACAACTTTTACATTACAGACGGTATTGGGTGGAGATTGTAGCTTATGTTGTGTAGTTTTAAAAAAACTTAATTGTGTAATTGACAAAAAGCAGTTTTTAACGTTTTCGATCGTTTTTAACGTGAAAGTTTAAATTCAGCATTTTTTAAGCATATTTTAAATGTCTTACATTTGTTTCCAAAATTCAAAACCGAAATTTCATCCTATAGTTTTTAAAGATTAGTCACTAAAAATTGGAATTTCGTAGTGACTGTTCATTTAAAAATTGAATACAAAAACTACACTCTTGACCTTTAAAACGCATATTGATTTTATTTAAAAATTCAGTGTCATTTTCGTCTCGGACAAATGGAATATTATTGACAATTTTCAAACATTTTAGTCTATGTAGCCAAAATCTTCAGTTTCTTAGACTAGCGTCGTATAATTGACCCGCCTCCTTTTTATAAAGCCAAAACTAGAGCAGTTTAAAAAGGTTTTTGACATTTGTCTAAAATGCAGAAATTGTTAGTCTCCTAGCTACAACTCCAAAATTATTTGGCAATAATAATAGAAGATATTACATCACTCTACTATGCCATACATCACTATATCAATTAAGGTGAGTCATTAAAGATTAACTATAACAAGTGGGTCGGTCGTTCCAGGCCTCATTTGCTTTTGCTCAAAATTTGCATATCTTATCTACATCACGAAAGATGGCCACGCGCCAATTGTCAACCATTAATACTTAAAATCGTCTTTTAGAATACTTTAAATGTTTTAATTTTTTTATTTTTAACATGAATTTTTTAATTTTGCAGAAGTAAGCTCTATTTCATCGAAAAAAAAAACAAAATATCAGCCTCTATGTAAAATTTTCCGAAAAATCCGAATGAATCTGTCGTTAGAAATTAAGAAGCAAATTAGAAAAAGTCGGAAAATTGGAAAAACTGATAACTATAAAAGAGGTAATTTGGAATATTAACGTTAACTAAACAAAACTAATATGCATTTTGGGCTACGCTGTATACCAGCTATTTCTTACTTCACTCAGTGCTATCTGAGAGGACCCACTATACAGGTGTGGCCTTTTCGAATTAGCCTATCTGGTACACGGCAATAAAAAAGTTTTTGAGATAACTGGAGAGGATGTGTGTTGTTTGGAGTCATTTCGAAGATAAGAGCAAATACAGAGTGGAAATTCTAGTAAATATATATAGAAGGAGAATGTGGCTTTCACGATCTGAGAGAGCGGACTTATCTTAGTATGAGTAATAACGCCTGTTTATGATTGATTAAGTGTGAAAATTTCAGATAAACGGTTATAAAAATGTTAATTGATTAAATAATGAATCAGACATGATTTTCCGTTTGATTAAAAAGTATATATTTATTATTATAATGAGATTTTTACATTTATCTGAATACGTATTATGAAATTTTGAAAACTTTTTTCCTGTTCTTCTTAATTCCAGAGTTTAACCATTTGTTGCTCGTTCCGGCAGCAGATTTTGCTGTATGTTTTCAAGACATGTCATACTTTTTTCTTGCGTTCAGTGTATACTTTAGCATTTAAAAATAGCTTCAGAATAATATTAATTTAGAATTTATCTGGTTAGTCAAGTTTTATATGTTGTTTCTTTTGTATTCTTTTATTTTCCCATTTATCCGATAGATATTTAGTTCTTCTCTTACGTCTTTACATATATACAAAATCTTTTAAGAAATGTATGTCCAGCAGTGAGCATCTACGAATCCAAATTCCCTAAATACAAACTTGATCAAAGACTGAATTATCATAGTGGAAGGTGACTGACATGACTTTAATTTATATTAAACAGACAAAATATTCAAATCAACTCTTCTACTACAGACCAAAAACTATTTTTCCAATTTTGTTTAAAGTAGTTGAAAAACTGCTTATGAAAAGACTAATGAAGACAGTTTAAGCAATGAACTGTACATACCGGTAACATCAACAGGAAGAAAACCATAGCAAGTAGATGACGTAAAACTAATATATGCATCCATTTTATTTTCAAATTAAGATACCCACTTTGAACAAAGATTCATCATTCAATCTTCGCTTATCCACTGCTGGACATAGATCTCCCTCATAATTTTCCATCTATTTCGATCTTGTGCCTCTTGCATCCAATTCCTATGACAACGTTTTAGATCGTCAGTCCAACGTGTTGGTGGACGACCTCTGCTTCGGTAGGCATCATCTCTTGGTCTCCATTCCAGTATCCGCTTTGTCCATCTATTATCTGTCATTCGAGCCACGTGACCTGCCCAGTTCCATTTCAGTGTTGCTACTCTCTCTACTGCATCAGCCACTTCTGTTCTTTGTCGTAGCTGGCGATTTGGGATCTTGTCTCGTAGTGAAACGCCCAACATAGCACGCTCCATCGCCCTTTGACACACACGGATCTTTTGAACTGTTCTCCTTGTCATGGTCAACGTTTCAGCACCGTAAGTTAACACTGGCAAAACACACTGATTAAACGTTTTTCTTTTAAGGCATATTGGTATATCAGACGATTTGAAAATATGGTTCAGCTTGCCGAAGGCTGCCCAAGTCAGTCTTATACGACGGAGAAGCTCAACGGTTTGGTTATCTTTTCCTATGCGAATCTCATGACCTAGGTATTTATAGGCCATTACCTGGTCTATGGATCTTGTTCCTACGCATATATCTTCGCTGACTACAAGATTTGTCATCATCTGGGTTTTAGATATATTTATTTTCAATCCCCCTTCTAGCGAGGAAAGGTAGAGCTGATTTAAAAGTTCTTTGGCCTCATCTATCCTATCAGCTATTAGTACAATATCATCTGCAAACCTTAGATGGCTAAGCTTTTCTCCGTTTATGTTTATGCCCTTGTCGGTCAGTTTTGCCCTTTTACATATATATTCCAAAAGCGTAGTGAACAGTTTCGGCGATATGGTGTCCCCCTGGCGTACTCCATGTTGTATCGGGAATTTCTGGGTTTGACGATCACCCACTCTAACACTGGCTGTTGCGTTTTGGTATATATGTTTAATTATATTTATATACCGATAGTCAATTCGGCATTCTGTCAAGGCTTCCAACATTTTTTATTGATTTACGGTGTCGAATGCCTTTTCATAGTCGACAAATATTAAAGCTAGTGGTTTATTATATTCAGTGCATTTTTCTATAAGATTTTTTATTACCAGTAGGTGATCGTTTGTTCCATAGCCTTTTCTAAAACCCGCCTGTTCTATGAGCTGATAAAATTCCAATTTATTTTCTAGTCGTTTCTACACAACAAAGATTAAGCAAACATTAATAGTAAGATTAACTTACAGAAGATCAATTATAGACGAGATGAGAGAAAAGTCTTGCCCCGAGGTGAAGGCCTTAGCGCAAAATAAGACTCGATGACGCGTTTTCACTGAAGCTCTATGCTCCTCTTCGTTTAAGAACCGTATACGATATAGACAAATTAAAAGATAAAGAAAAAAGAATGAATAACCAAAAACTAAAAAAAATTGGTTATTTCTACACATAGATTAAAATTTAAAAATGAATATTCACATGTTTTTTTGTTTAATGTGTTAAAAGTGATTTTGACTTTTTAACGATTTGGTATTGTTCCATTGTGCCATGTACCAATTTTGAAAACTGGTAAATTTTGTAGAAAGCTATTTATGGAGGTCAATTGTTAGTTTTGTTTATCGAAAAGAAAATTTGGAAAGATGAAAGTCAGTTTACTTGGCAATTTGGATGTTTTAAAAGGACTAAAAGATCATTGGTTGAAGAAAAGAGGGCAAAAAAAATTTTTGATTGTTGATGGATTGTTGGAAGCCGGGAAGGTGTTTATCGGTTGCTGACCTTTAATAAAAGAACATCGAATCCTGAGAAGTGAAGTAGTGCCGGAAGATTCTTCTGAACGGTGTAAAAAGTAATTTTGTAAGAGTTAAAAGTGGTAGCAGCTTCTGGACTAGGAATGCTAATTAAGATAAGTTTACAGTATTTGACTATTGACAAATAGAACCACGTAGCCAGAATGAAACTAATTTTTAAAACAGATATCATCCTACAAAAAATTAACAAATCAAATTTATACAAAATAATTGTGTTTTATTGTTTAGTTTTAAATTTTTACACCTCTACAATTTTGTTCTCGACAAACTTTCAATTATGAAATACTCTTGATATTTGTTTATTAAAAGCTCCCTAGATAAACTCCTTTCTTTGGCCTGGTTACACGGAACCTATATCAATCATCCGAACAAGCCTTCTTATCTCTTTTGGCTGCCAAAAATTTCCGTTCCTATCATTCTTCCGATAATTTTTTTCTATTTTACATCATTATGATGTTTTCTTTATTATAATCTAGTCCATAAGATCAATAAACAATTTAATTCTAGCCTAACTTAACTAACAGAATCTATTATTACCAAGTTATACTCTGTAGAGTTCTTAATTTTATTATATTAGTTTACCTAGGTTACCACTTTACTTATACACTTTACACCGCAACATTTCGCACTTTAATTTAACACATACTCGTCAAATCACGTTAGTATTGTCTAAAAGTTGATGAACCTCTGGATGTACGTTCTGATGAAGCCTTTTTTCATGATCCTTAGCTTGTTTTTCTATTTCCTTAGTGACGGTTTCTACATTTAAGTCTTTATGAAGATTATCGTTTGGAACATACCAGGGGGCATCAACTATGTTTCAAAGTACTTTGTTCTGGAATCTTTATATGACACTAGGGTTACTTGCACTGGTACATCCCCATAATTGGATACCGTAAGTCCACACTGGTTTGAGGACTTGTTGATAGATTAGCAGCTTATTATATCCTGATAACTTCGAATATCGACCCAATAACCAATACATTTTTTTTGTATAACAAGAGGGTAGGCGCAAAATTTCGAGCCATTGCTTTTTAAAGGCATTCTTTTTTTTTCGAATCCTGAGAAAACTAATAAATATTTTTGAAAAATTTAAACGCAGAATGAAAGAATACATTATTACCGAGGACCGAAAGTTCCTGAAAACTTCTATAAGGTTTATTTTAATAAGTTACAGGGGTGAAAAAAAAAAGAGAAAATTTACTGTGATTTTTAATTTCAAAAATTTCATCAAAAAAACATTTTGTTTATTCTAAGGGACTTTCGGCCCTCGGTAATAATGTAATCTTTCCTTCTGCGTTTAAATTTTTCAAAAATATTTGTTAGTTTTCTCAGGATTCGAAAAAAATGAATGCATTTAAAAAGCATTGGCCCCAAATTTTGCGCCTACGCTCTTAAGTTCTTCTTGCTTTTTCTTAACATGTGTTTTCCATCTCAATTTAGCGTCCAAGGTATTTAGCCGTTTTGACATAAGGAACTGTATGATGATTGATATATATGGGTTCATGTTCAGTCTTTTTGTTGGTAAAATTTATATTTACTGATTTCAGTTAATTTAATTTATTAAGCCATTTGTTTCTCTACTTCTCCACTTCGGCAATTGCATTATGTAACTTATATGTTAATTCAATTACGTTGTCACCAACAGCCATAATTGCTGTGTCGTCAGCAAACGTATCTACAACATTTTGCTCTGAAACTGGCAGGTCTTTAGTGTACAGGAGGTATAGTACGGGTCCCACTACACTTTCTTGTTTTCCCACTAATTTTCCTTAGTTCAGAAATAGCATTTTTTTGCTTGATTCTGAAGTATATCTGTGACAAATATGAAATTTAGATCTTTCAGTATTGCAATATTATGTTTGTCGCAACTGCTATAAGAAATAAAAGCTTGGATTCTAAAAGCTTAATGCGTAAAAAATTGGAGGCATTCGAAATGTGGCTGTATAGGCGTATACTTAAAATTTCTTGGACTGCAAAAGTCTCAAGCCATGAAGTGTTAAAACGAATTGGACACGGCAGAAAGCTTATAAACACAATTAAAATAAAAAAAAAATAGCGTATCTGGGCCACATACCTCGAAAAGAATAATTACTTCCTTCTACACGTCATCACGCAAGGAAGAGTATAGGGAAGAAAGAAAAAATCTTGGCTAAACAATATCAGAGATTGGACTAACCTCATTGATGAACATATATATTAAAAATTCTCTTTAAAATAGGTATATCTGAATGAGGCGCTCTTAGCGTGGAGAAGAAAATGCTGTAATATGGGCATTCCAATTGAAGACAAGAGGTTATACACGATACACTTTACTGATGACCAAGCTAAGCAAGTTTTCTAGCTGAAAACGAGAGCAATATAGACTATATGCTTAGGAAACTGGAGGAGTACACCAAGTGGGGCCTTACAATTAATATACAAAAAACCGAGTATTTAGTAACAGGAGAAAAATCAGAAAGACTACAAATTGAAATAGGAACTATAAAATCAACTGAAATCTTTAAATACTTGGGGGGGTTCAAATAGCATCAGAAGCAAGAATTTATAAAACAATAAAAGAAACTATTGGATTGTACGGCGCCGAACTTTGGGAAATCAATAAAAAAAAACAAATAAAAAATTAAGGCAATGGAAATAGACTATTGGAGACAATGTTGCCGGCATACTAGACTTAATAGGGCAAGGAACGTAGAAATTAGGAGATAAATGGAAATTTACCTAGACATAATAGATATTATCGAAGCCAAAAGACTAAACAGGTATGGACACCTGCAGAGAATGTCTGAAAATAGATGGCCAAAAAAGATAGAAAAATGGACTCCATCCACTAGAAAAACGAGGTAGACCAAGACATCCATGGAGAGAAGATGTCAAAGATGCAATGGCCGCCAGAGATAGAAGACATATTATAGATAGGGAAGCGTTCAAAAAAGTGATCGCCAGCCTTCGTTAGAAGACGGTACAATATGAACAAGAAGTATTGGACAAAAAGGGCCATTTTTGTTTAATAATCCAATCCTTCGTGCCAGTCCTTGTCTAAGGCCTGTCCTACACCCAAAAATAATGCTGGGCAAATATTTTTGCTTCCAGTGTTCTTTTGATCACGTCCGTGATCCGATGGACTTGATCAATTGTAGAGTGCTAATTTCGGAATCCAAATTGGTGTTCGGGGATCGTGGGATCGGGGATCGTTATCTTTTTTCGACAATATGTTTCAGACTCTTGAGCAAGAGCTTTTTAAACAGTTTTGACATAATCGATGGCAAGGCTATTAGCCGATATGACGTCGTTTCATGTGGCGGTTTGCTTGGTTTTGGAATCATGATGATCTTAGCTATCTTCCATAGTTGTGAAACATAATTTAAACTGAGCAATGCGTTAATTAGTATGGCAAGTTTAACCAGGGCCTTTCTAGGTAGCTCTTTAAGGACCTGCCCCGTTTTTAGATCATTGCCAGGGGCCTTTTTGGGATTAACGTTCGCGTCAATTTCATTTTTTTTTTGGTAGTAAAAGGAATAATAACATTATCTAGTCGAACAACTTTGATAGATTCATCTATGTCTACTATATATGGTTGGAAAATACTTTAGAGATAATTTGCAAATACTAATGCTTTTTGTTCTTTGTTTTTTGCCCAACCTCCGTGTTTATTTCTTGTAGGAGGCGTTTGCATAATTGGTATCTTTAAATTCTTAGTCGTTTCCATAGCGACTATTCAGTACTAGAATCATTTGTCAAATATGTCAAGAATTCGCTAATGGATTCATTCCTAAGTTGCCTAATCTCTCTCTTTCATTGTGAGACAAGTTGGTTTACTTTTGTTCTGTCTTGTGATGCTCTGGATTGTTGCCATTTTTTTCTTGCTCTTCTCTTTTATAGACTAATTTAACTTCTTCTAATAAGCATTCAAAGGCCAGAACTGCTACCACTTTTTAATTCTTATTCACAAACTGCTTTTACACTATTTAAATTTGCCGGCACTCTTTCACTTGTCAGGACTGGATGTTCGTCCTTCTAGGGTCAGCAACAGATAACCTTTTCGTCTTTTAAAATCCATCAAATATCCAAATTTCTCCTTTCAGCCCCATTTCTTTAACTAATGACCTTTCAGTCCTTAAAAATCTAATCAAATACCCGAATTTTCATAATTGACTGTCCACTTTCCTAATTTTTTCAATTTGACGTCTTTTTTTTATAGTTTCTATGCAGTTTTTATTAAACCACTAGTTTTATTTTTAACTTTTTTTTTGATAATACGTAAGTGGATGTCATTTTTATTACCTCCTCCATTTGTTGCCATATGTCGTTGACATTTCCTTCATTTGTTGGGAAATTTTGTTTTTCCAATTTTTCTTTGTATGTATTTTGTATGTAAATGTAGATTTATGGGCATCGAAGTGGGACAAGAAACTCTGTATACATTGTTGTTTGCAGATGATCAGGTGGTGGTTGCAACCGATGAGGAAGATATAAATTATATGAATCGAAAATTATTTGAGGAATATGCCAAATGGGGGCTTACTGTAAACATAAGCAAAACAGAATATTTAATTGGAGGAAATACCACAGATCTGAGGCTTGAAAACGCAGTCATAAAAGGCTGCAACCAGTATAAATATCTAGGAAGCATCATATCAGCAGATGGCAGAGTTAAGATAGATGTACAAAAACCGAATAACCCAAGGGAAAAAATGCATCCGAATACTGAATTCATTACTGTGTTCTAATAAAATAAAGATGCATACCAAACTTCGCGTATACAGAGCAATTGTAGAACCAATTACCACATATGGTGCCGAATGTTGGACGATGACAAAGAATGAACGAGATAAAGTAGACGTTGTGGAAATGGATTATCTTAGAAGGTCATGTCGAGTATCGAGAATGGAAAGAATCAGGAACGAGGAAATACGAAACCGTACAGGAATTAGAGATACTCTTTCAGATAGAATACAAGGAAGGCAATTACAATGGTATGGTCACGTGATGAGAATGGAGGAGGAGCGGTGGCCAAAGAAAGCCTTAATGTATGTTCCGCCAGAAAGAAGGAAAAGGGGAAGACCACCAAATTCCTGGAGAAGAGAAATTACAAAAACAATGCAATCTAGAGGCTTAGAAGAGGGAGATTGGAGAGATAGGAAAAGATGGAGGCTGAAATGCGGGAAGCGGCAATCGCCGTAGGACCCCCGTTATATGATGATGATGTATTTTGGCCTCTTTTCTGTTTCTTCCAGCTCTGATATGGTTAAACTTTCCACTTATTGTGCCACATTTTCCTTATTTTTGACACAGACTGTTGAATAATTCTTACGATTAATAAAAAGTAATCCCTATCTAAGTCCGCTTCTTTCGGCAACTTGTTATCATTTTTTTCATGCTCTGTTATATGAGTACATGGTCTATTAGGTTTCACTACTTTTTATTTGGTACTTATTAGATACTTTTATAGATGTTTTTATGTTGGAACTTTTTATTTACTACTCACAGACTACTATAGTTATCAGGTTAATCAATTTTTGCTCAATATCGTTACTAATTTCATATTTCCTGTAATTAACTATAATTGATTTGTATATCTATTCTATTCCTGTCTTTAATTTTTATTCTTATACGAAAAATTTTGTGCCATAAAGACTGTGTTATCATGCATTTTCAAATCTATTGTAAAAAAATACTGAAATGAAAATGTATATTTAGAAATCAAAGTTTTACAAAGCACTGAAAATAATTTTGTAACAGGCTGTACCAAAAAACCAAAACAAACAACCGATAAAAGCAAACATTGTGATGAATTAGAGAGAGAACCGTCCGTGAAGTTGATAAAAACCACAAACGGACGTGCTGCATGTACCACTCAATTCTTAATTCCAAAAAGCCATCAGATACAATTTACAAAATAAGACCAGTAGTCTTCTTCATCACATCACTTTGTATCGACGGAGATGAGATTAAATAACTAGATTATTCAGTGGTGTAGCTTATAAAATTATTTCATCCATCCATATGGTAGTTTAGATAAATTTATGAGTAGTATGTATAGGTATAATAAATCAATTAAGAAATCTAGGACAGAAATACAGAATATACAAATAGAGTTTTTATTTATATGCTTGAATATGTAGAGCCAAGAAACGTTGAAGTACACAATACATTCAAGATTAAATTCTAAATTTTCGTTGCTCAAAACTTTTTTTACACTTTTCAATGTGATTCAAGCGGTTCAAAACATGAAGAAAGGAAAAGTAGTTGGACCAGATGATATATTGGAGAAGTGCGGAAATCATTAGGAGAGACAGGGACAAGTTGGTGAACAGGTCTATTTAATAGAATTAAGAAAGTTGGACAAATGCCAGACAAATGTAGAAGCAGTGTATCAGTACCTGTCTGCAAAAACAACTGAGATGTACAACAATGTACAAACTACAGGGCCATAAAACTATGTATTTAGCCACACTATGAAAATATGGCAGAGAGTAATTTGTAGTCGGATACTTAAAGAAACCGAAATATCCGATAATTAGTTTGGCTTTATGCAAGGCAGATCAACAACAGACGCAATTTTCATAATAAGGCTATTGATGGAAGAATAGAGGAATAAAAAAACAAACGTTTATATGGTATTCATTGATCTTGACAAAGCATATGATAGAGTTCCTCGAAAGATTCTGTGGTGTACACGCGATAAGAAAAGAGTTCCTGGTAAATATGTATATAAATATGAAGCCGACCCCGCATAGTGATAAAGGCGAAGAGAATGATGGTGAGTAAGCACAGTAGTAAGTTTTTGTAGTAAGCATTTTAATAAAGTAGTAAGCAAACTCGTAGTAATCTTTTATTCCACCCTGCGTCTAACTCAATCTGGCCGATGCCATTTTAATTTATTTAATTTTTGTTTGTTTTGTTTTTTCATGTCATACTTCTATCGTGTTGTAAGTGTCGACCCACACCACTCTTGTTTCTTGAAATTCTAAACTTTGATATTCTTTTGGTCCACCGATTATCTCATTATTATTCTTGGTAAGTGCACAGTTCTCCTAAATTATTATCTCTCAGTGATCTCTATATTGTACACCTTAGGTCTTCAATGTCAATCAATGTCGACAGCGAAATGCTCCCCCACCTACGATTTTCAGACGACATAGTTTTGATAACAGATAACTTAAAAAAGATTGAAGCTATGCTTACTAAGTTAGATGCCACCTGTAAGGAAGTTGGTTTGAACATAATTTTGGATTCTTCTAATTCTTCTTTAAGTGCCGTCTCCCAATCGGAGGTCGGATATCATCATCACTATCTTTACTTTTTTCTATTGCTACTTTAAAGAGTTCTATTATACTGCATCTAAATTAGTTCCTTAAATTTTTCAACGATGAGACTCTCCTTCTCTCTGTACTCATTATTCGTGTTATTTTTTCCTGTATTATCAATCTTAGCGGGTGGACAGAGATGGACGATCGCTACAATTTATTACTGGTGTTATGGGAATCCACCAATTTAGCGTTTCAAGAGTTTTAAGAAGGTATAGAGAAACTGAAGGTTTTACAAGAAGACCAGTTTTAAGACGTCCCAGGTGCAATTAGTTCCTTAAATTTTTCAACGATGAGACTCTTCTTCTCTCTGTACTCATTATTCGTGTTATTTTTTTCTGTATTATCAATCTTAGCGGGTGGACAGAGATGGACGATCGCTACAATTTATTACTGGTGTTATGGGAATCCACCAATTTAGCGTTTCAAGAGTTTTAAGAAGGTATAGAGAAACTGAAGGTTTTACAAGAAGACCAGTTTTAAGAGGTCCCAGGTGCAATTAGTTCTTTAAATTTTTTAACGATGAGACTCTTCTTGTCTCTGTACTCATTATTCGTGTTATTTTTTCCTGTATTATCAATCTTAGCGGGTGGACAGAGATGGACGATCGCTACAATTTATTACTGGTGTTATGGGAATCCACCAATTTAGCGTTTCAAGAGTTTTAAGAAGGTATAGAGAAATTGAAGGTTTTACAAGAAGACCAGTTTTAAGACGTCTCAGGTGCACGAGCCTCTCAGATGATCGTTATTTACGTCTTTAGATTTTGCGTGCACGCCATGTTACAGCTAGGCAACTGCAAAATGATCTTTCCACAGTGTATCTTGTTTAAATAAGTGTCGTCAATTCGCTTAGAAACAGATTAAGGGAATTTGGAATTATAGCCAAAATGCCTACTACTGTTCCACTGTTAACGAGGGCACATCGTATGGCATGTTTAAGGTTCGTACGAGAACATGTCGATTGATATATTAACGACTAGGCTAATATTCTTTTTGCCGATAACTCGAGATTTGCACTTTGTGGATGAAACAGACGCACGGGTGAGCGTCTGACTCAGTGTAACATAACAATAGTTGGAAATTTTAGAGGTGGGTCGATTATGATATGGCGAGGCATCTGCCTTGCAGGTCACAGATAATTAACAATGTTTTCTAGGGGGTTTTTGATACCTGATCGGTATATAAGAGAGGTTCCTGAAGAAAATGTCGTGCCTTTTGTTCCAATTATTGGAAATAATTTCGTTCTTATGCAAGAGAGTACTCACCCGCACGTTGCTAGAATAACAATGAAATATATTTAAGATGTTGATATTTAAGTACTTGATTAACCAGCTGTCAGCCTAGACCTAAACTCAATTGAGCATATATGCGACTACCTAAAAAGACGCATAGGTGCCCGTATCGTCGCTCCAGATAACTTTAATAAACTGGGAAATGCTTTAACGGAAGAAGGGGAAAATTTGTATTTGGAGGACATACGACTTTTCATTTTAATGGAATGAACCGCTGTTAAATATTCCTACATTTTAATCCCCAGCATTTACAAAAAATGAATAATAACTTCTAGGCTTAATACATTTATGCGTTACATTTATGCGATAGTTTTTTGAGGATTAAATAAAGGTGGAAAAATAGTGAAAAAATTATAGGCATATTAAAGCAAATAAAATTGAACCTATAGATAATACTTCGTAGCCGAGGTAATGGAGAATAACAAAAGCTGACAAAACACATATTCCCCAAATGTCGTAGATTTTTGATATTATTAAAAATTAAATTGTAGTAGAAGAATAACGTCTACTAAAACTTAATACAGAGACTTTTATGAGATTTTTTGGCCACATCGCATAAAAGAATAAACTGACACGGCGAAGTAGTGATGGAATTGACGAAATTCTTAAATCTATGCAAAAAAATTCAGACTCTATGACAAAAAAGAATAAGCATAAAAATATAAGAAAAAATTCTGTTAATCCTAAATTCAATAAAGTTCTTTTTTACATTAAAATGAACCTATGTACCAAGTTTCAAAACTCTAGAACTTTCTTTTTCCAAGAATTACTCCACTGAAGAATGTAAGAGCGATAGGACCTGTCTGGTCCGTAGTAATAATATATGTAGAACATTATAGAAAACTGGTAAACAAATAAAATGTATGTCTGATGACTTATATGAAAACTCGCCAATAAGTTAAGCTGACAAGATACATACTTTCATTTCATTGAAAACTTTCGTAAATGATGGGCACTTCACTGTCTATCTATTTACTCACTGGTGAAGGTGCACGTGAGTAAATTTCGTGGTCTGGTGGCCGATGCCAACCTCCCGTGTGTAAATAGATATTTTCTTATATCGATTTGGTATTGTTTGGATGTTGGTATTGTAAACGGTGGATGATGACTTTTTATGAAATGATTAACCGGTACATTAGAGTTCAATGGTACCTTATTTGCCGAGCAGGGCAATTACATAGGGATAAATGATTACTTTATTGGAAAAGAATAAAGAATGGTAAACGGTTGGCTTTGAGTTACTTAAGAAGAGTTGAATATTTTACATCTAATCTGAATTATTAAATAAATAATCGAAAAGTGACGTTTTTATTATTGTTTACCACTGCATTCTATGAGTACAGCTGACGTTATAAGTAACTTTAAAATATGTTTTAAATATATAGAATATTTAAGTCGTGATACTGAATAATAAATATCAATTAAAAATTGATCTCAAATCTATTAAATTGTATGTTTTTCATCCAAGATTAATAATGGTAACAGTAAGTGAGACTTTTCGAAATTTTTGACTTAAGATAGCGTCCTATAGTCACTACAATATAATATTGTTTTGTTCTTTCCTATTTTTTGCTAGGATTCCTTGCACAAGACCAAGACGACCTCAGCTACATGATGAAGAAACTACAAGAAGAATATACCAAGGCTGGCCTAGATATTAACCTCGCGAAAACAGAGTACCTATCTACAAGTGAAGAAGACATAGAAGATCTACAGATTGATGACAACGTAACAATCAAAGGAAAGGATAAATTCAAATACCTGGGGTTTATAATCACGAAAAAGGCAACAACAGAGGAAGAAATTACACAAAGATCAGGACAAACAAGAACAGCAATCCGACAACTTAACTCAGTATGGTGAGATAGACACCTAAATATGAAGACAAAAACGCAGATTTATAAAACATTAGTGCGAAGTATTATGACATATGGGGCTGAAAATTGGATCATAAACAAGAAAAACAGCAGTAAGATAGTAGCAACACAGATGGAATGCCTGCGAAGATGCTGCAGAGTAACAAGAATGGATAGGAGAAGTAATGACGAAATAAAGCAAAGAACATCAATAGAAACAGACATACTAACATATATAGAACAAAAAAGATTAAAGTGGTATGGACATGTAAGAAGAACTAGCGACAGCAGATGGATAAAGGGAATAACCGAATGGAGCCCGATAGGAAGGAGGAAAAGAGGACGACCCCGAAAATCCTGGAGGAACGAAGTAGACGACGCCATGAGTAAGAGAGGCCTAAACGATGGAGAATGGAACAACAGAGAGAGATGGAAACGGTTGAGCGAGGGAAGGCAGTGAATACTGTAGAATCCCTAAATATATATATTAGTCTTAAATAATATAGATTTTTGCAGGAAAAACAGAACCTTATTTAGAAAAACAGAACTAGTCATGAATCATAAATCCATAACCGTACTATTACATCTGCTTAACACAATATACAATTTTGGTATTACAGCTCAAGAATGGCTACGGTCGACATTTATCACGATACCTAAAAAACCTTATGCAAATAAATGTTCACCTTATGCGATCACCAAAAAATCTGGTTAATGATCCGTTTGCTAAAGATATTTTAAAATTTTTCATAGTCGCGTTTATTCGAAGATAGAGCAACATATCAGTGATACACAGATGAACTTCAGAAAAGGGTTAGACACTAGGGAACTTCCTGGACATTAATCAAGAGATACTCATAAAAGACTCGTATACACATAAGACGTATTCGTATAGTGGAGATATTACCTAGGGCCTTCCAACCTATCTGATTTTGTTAGGAGTTTTCCTAATGGAAAAAGGATTAAAACACAATTGAGTTAAAAATTTTGAATATGGAAATCAAGACTAAAACGCGAAAGGATATAAGACGATACAACACCAGTGTCATATTAAACAGTTTAGTGGTGGGATGAGGTGCCTTTTTGTCCTTAGTTAATGGAACCCCTAATAAATGATTTGTATTCACTATAGGTATTATTTTATTAATTTGTATCTAGTAACGAATGTTAATTAAACTTATTTGTAGAGTAATTCGAGGACAGATGGCGCAGAAGGTGCAATGGTTTTACAGTATCACCGCTAATGTTAGAAGGGGAGCAGCTGCGCTCTGATATAATTGTTTAGTTCATATCAAGTAAGCTGCTCCACCGTTTGTGTTTATCAGATAAAAATATCTACCTAAATATCAATTTATAGGTGATCCGGATAGTTTCCGAATTCCTTCTTTGTGCTATTGAACTTTAAATTTTAGAAAAATTTAGTCACAATATCGTATAAGGTAAGTAAAAACATTTTAATAAGTTTTCATAGATAACGTGTTTAATTTTTGAGGTGCGCCATCTCATCTCTCACAACGGGGATAGATGGTTTAGTTACTTTTGAGGTGAGATGACTCATTAATAATTCCTTTTCTTTTCAGTATGCCTACCAAATACAAACGCACTGGAAGTTGTTCCAGAGCTAGTTGGGCCGAACTACAGTTAGCCGAAGCCATTCAAGCTGTTAATAAAAGTAGTATGAAAGTTAATGAAGCTGCTTGAAATTTTTGGGTACCGGCAACCACTCTACGAAGAAGAACATTGAGTGACAATGTGAAGAAAGGCTCTCTTAGACCCTTCTTCACGCTAGGCAAAACTGGTGAAGAAAAGTTAGCCAAACATATCCAAAAATTAAAAAAAAAAAAACGAATTTTCTCCTACTCAAATCGATGTGTAAAGTATGGCTTTTTAATTTAATTTTCAATTTCATTTTAATAAGGAATTGAAATTAGCTGGTTTTCCGTGGCAGTTATTTCTGCAGAGACTCAAGGCTACCAGTGAGAAAAGCAAAAGGTATATCCATTAATCGATCCTCGGGTGGAAACAAAAAAGACATTGAGACTTACTTTTAGCTGCTAAAAAATACTCTAACCGAAAAAGGTTTTGAATAATGAATAAACCTGGACATATCTACAATATTGATAAGCTGGGTTTACAACTGAATAATAAGCCGGAAAATGTTATTGTTAAGAAAGAATCTAAAAACACCGCAAAAGTATCAGCTCCGGTGAAAAGGAAGAAATCATCACTGTTATAGCTTGTTGTAATGCGGAAAGTGTTTTTCTTTCCCCAACCTGCGTTTTAAAAGGGAAAAACAAAAAGCAAGAGTTCGATAATGAGATGCCTCCGGAGTCCTTGGCCTACATGTCGGAAAGATCGGAAAGCCGACGAGAGTAGTTTTGTTATTGCTTGATAGTCATGCTTCACACTACAGTAAAGTTCAAATGCTAGAATACTGTGTTGAACACAACATCAACCGCTTTGCTTACCAAGTCATACGACACAATTTTTACAACCGCTATATAGATGTTTTTCAGATCGTTAAAATTAAACTACTGTTCAGCTTGAAATATATACATTTAAAATAATCCAGGTCAAAAGATCATTAGACTACAATTTGAAAAGTTACTTGCTGAAGGATGGAATAAGTCTGCAACTAAAAATATTGAAACTTTGACATTCAAAACTACTGGAATTGTGCCATTTAATCCTTCTGCTATCCCAGGTAATGCCTATTTGACCGAAAATAGTATCGTACTTGAAGCTACTGATGCAGGTAATTTAAACAAATTCCAGACGCTAGTTTTGAAAGTTTTAACAAAGCCTTATCTGTTGTAAAAGAACAACAAAATAATCAGTTGTAGAAATTAATGCAAATACTTCCGTAAAAAGTAGCCCTGGAAAAATGCTAGATATTGTAATCTCACCCGCTCCAGTTGTTTCCACAGGCGTTAATTCGGTTCTAAAAACGAGCAAGCAGATAGCGAAAATTTTAACTGCAGGGACAACAATTGGCGAAAAAAGAACTAAGCGTCTAAGAAAAGAGAGAAAGAAATAAATAACATTATATTATAACCAGTTATGAAGAAGCAAAAAATGACCAAAAAGAAAACTAAGAAAGCTATCTAAAGCGACTCATCCTCAGACAAAGATTTAGAGGTACCGGCATTGGATGACTCTTTAGATGATATGGACGACCATGACTAGACTTGCACGGGTTGTTGCGAAATATATTCCCAACCGACAAAATATGACGACTGAGTTAATTCCTTACATTGCTCCAAATGGTTTTACGATTCCTGCTTCAAGTTTGTGAATTTTTGCGTGGTGAACGACTGTGGTGTTGTTATATGCAAAACAAAGTGACATTGTTCTGAAGCTATTATCTTGTCGCATTTTAAAGTAGATACTATTTTATTGGGAATAAGCCACAATTGAAGGATAAAATAAGTTTAGCTTCTAATAATTTAATTTTATCTGACTCATTTATATTGACATATTTTATATATTTTAAAGTAGACGACTTTAAAATGATATTGCCAATATTGCTGAGTTGCATTCCTGGGACGACTTTATTGTAAGATAGTTCATTCAATTACATGAAATCAACTTTAACTCGAGAATATCCGTCAGAAAAAAATCATAGCATATAATTGGTCTTTAAAAAGACAACCACATGCCATGATGACAATAAAATTCTCCTGTTAGTGATTCCATAGTAAATCATGAGGAAAAAACCAGGAAAAAAACCTCAAAATACTATCCCAACATGGTAAGTATTTGGTCTTACATTTAGTTTACTCTCAATAAACACCAAACCCTGATTTTATATGTTTGTTATTTAAAAAATATAAATGATGTATCCTCGATATGTTACTGACTTTCTATAACTGATATTTTTCCTTTTATTAACTTCCTCTTTTAATATGAATAACCAGATCCTGCATTCTGCCGAGGAATTTGCGATATAATTTGTCTCATATAGCATAATTCGAGCCGCTTTTTTGATTTTTTTCTTTTTACCACCCGTTTCTTTTAGGATTATAATTGAATCATTCCATTGAATCCTATGATCATTATCCCATGCTTGTTTACATATTTGAGATCTATGTATGTTCACTTATTCAAACATTTAATGGCCTTGATGTTTCATCTAAATAAAACTGATTGCATTCACAAGGTATTTTATAAATACCATTCTTTGTTCTTTTTGTTCATTATTAGTAAGGTTTAGACAAAATAGATCCTAATGTCTTTGTTGTTTTGAATGTTATTAAAATGTTGAATTTATTTCCTATCCTATGAAGTTTTTCTGATAATACTTTTATGTATGGTATTGTTATTTTCCTCGTATTATTCCTTGTGTATGCTATAGGATCTCGTTCTAAGTTGTTCTGTTCTATTCGGTCGATTGTTGAAAATTTCTTATTTATAAAGGATTAAGGATAATCATTTTTTAATAAAACAGATGTTAACAAATGTTTTTCCTCCAAGAACGAATTTTCGTTAGAATAAGCAATTTTGGCTCTATCGTATAAGGATTTAATGATTCCCTTTTTAAAATTAATATTGTGATTTGATTTGAAATTTAAATATCTGTTGGTGTGTGTTGGTTTTCTATACACTTGAGTCCCATATTCAGTATCGTTCTTAGAGATTAAACCATCCAGGAAAGGTAGTTTTCCATGGAAAATGTTATTGTCTATTATTTATCGTTTATATCATTTAGAAATGTATCCAAAAACTCTGATCCATAAGGCCATTTTGAGAACACATTATCTATATATCTCCACAATACTGTGGGTTTTACATTTTGTTTAGAAATAATATTTGTTTTAAAATCTTCCATAAATATATCGGCTAATAATGGAGATAAACTAGAACCCATTGCTAGACCAAAATTTTGTTTATAGACTGAATTATTTAGTTGAAAATATGTATTATAAGTACATAATGTCAATGACTCCATTATAGCTGATAGGTTAACTCTTGTTCTAGTTCCCAATGTATCATCACTCTCTAATTTTATCTTCACTATATTTAAACTTTTATCTAATGGCACATTTGTAAAACTATTTATGTCACAACTTACCAAAATATTATTTGAAATAAATTTAATATTTGATAATTTATTAAATATTAAAAATGTTGTGTATTTTTTATAAATGTCTCATTTTTATTTGCAAATGGTTATATAATATTTAATAAAAATTTTGATAGTTTACTACAAGGAGAATTCATGGTACTACAAATGGGTCTAAGTGGTGTATTCGCTTTATGAACTTTCGGTACTTCATAAAAATAAGGGATCTTACTGTAATGAGGTGTAATTAATCTTCTTTGATAACTTGTTAAACAATCTTTAATTTTGAATGAAGTTTAAATATTCTGTTTTCTAAAGGCTTTGTTGGATCCTTTGTTAATTTTGTATAAGGTCCGTTGGTTATTAGATCTTTAATTTTGTTTTCCTATTGAATTTTATCCATTATGACAGTTGCATTCCCCTTGTCTGCTGGTAGTATGGATCTAATTATGCTAAATGAGACCAAGTGTGTCGCAAATTCCTCGGCAGAATGCAGTAGGATCTGGTTACCCATATTAAAAGAGGAAGTTAATAAAAGGAAAACACTAGTGTTAGTAAGTCAGTAACATATCGAAGATACATCATTTATGTTTTTTAAATAACACATATAAAATCAGAGTTTGGTGTTTATTAAGAGTAATCTCAATGTAAGACCAAATACTTACCATGTCGGGATAGTATTATGAGGTTTTTTTCCTGGTTTTTTCCTCTTGATTTACTATGGAATCGCTAACAAGAGAATTTTACTGTCATCATGTCATGTGGTTATCTTTTTAAAGACAAATTACATGCTATGATTTTTTTCTGACGGATATTCTCGAGTTAAAGTTGATTTCATGTAATCGAAGGAACTATCTTACAATAAAGTCGTCCCAGGAACGCAACTCAGCAATACTGGCAATATAATTTAAAAATCGTCTACTTTAAAATTTATAATATATGTCTGAATTGTCAATATAAATGAGCCAGATAAAATTAAATTAATAGAAGGATTTTTTCCCAAGTAACAAAAAACAAAATTTGTTTAATTTATTGTTTGTATTTTTAAAACGATTTTAGAAGTGGAAATTGAAACATCAATAAACTTATTTTAACCTTCAATTGTGGCTTATTCCCAATAATCTACTTTTATAATACTACAATAAAAGTATCTACTTTTAAACAAAGTGACATTTTGGCCAAAACACTTTTTTTTGTTGGGTCATCTAACCTTAGCATTGTAAGGGAGATAGTTTTCGTTAACTATTTTTATTTTTTTTTTCTGTGAATTATAAGTTTTAATTTTTAATATATTTTATTACTTAAAACATTTTTCTAAACTCAATAAAGATTTGTTAAAAAAATTAACAGTGACTCTGGTATCACATTGAGAAAGCTTTAAAGCGTCTGGTAAAAGTTATCGATGAATTTTTAACAATATTTTCCAAAACATACGTAAAAATAAGAACTGAGACTATAAGAAAAGTTAGAACTGTTTTACCTACCTTTAGCACCTGGTACCTATGAATTGGCCTCAGCCCAAGTTAGCAGGTATAATGTGAATACACTTAAATAAAATATATTATGTACTAATAAAAATTTCTGGGAAAAGAAGGAATGTCTGGCAGCATTGGAATCTTGGACTAAAAATGTACAAGACAGTTGTGAGTGTCTTGTAAATGTAGTTAGATCTTACGGTATTTTATTGATAATCTCATAACTTAATGAGTTAGGAGTTAGTAGGAGTTAGTTAGGAAAATCAAAGTTAAAATTGTTTATTATTGTTTGTAATGAATTGTCTGTGCTTGTGCATTAAAAAAATCCATACGTCACTATTATTCCTTACTGGTGTGAAATAATTAAAAGAAAAATTAAGCTTGGAATAAATTAGAAAGTAACAAATCATACCCAAATTGGGGCCCACCTACCTAGAAGCAGTTTTTTAATTCATTCATCAAAATATTCGAAGCAACACGGCCGTTGTCGAAGGAAATGATCAGTTTTTATCATTTATATATCCAGTAATCGAATCGAATACGACCGACGACCGGTCAACTCCTGTGGCTGATGATACTTTTTTAGATAAAAGTAATGAGACGATGATAGTCGTTGTGTGTCAGTGATACCCACGCGATATTCGAGATGAGATTTGAGATACGAGACACATTAGCGCTCGGACAAATCGTAGTCAGATCGATCGGCTAAAGGGACAAGGGATCAGGCGCCACGGTGACCACTCACTGCACACAAGGTGGACCAAGTAATTGAGAAGGTACTAAACTGGTCATATCTCGAAAATTTAGCATTAGATTACAATTTTAATCCTTGTTCTATTAATCTTTGATTGATTGGAAACGATTTCCATGGTAAAAATCAAAACGTACATAAGAGTTTTATTTTAATTAAAATTCTGGTTTATTCTCAAAAGTTTCACAAGAAAATAGTTTCCAAATCATAATATTAAGGTCATATTAATATACAATAAGTTAAAGACAGGCAGATAATAATGATCTCTTAAATGGATGGTCCGAATTATTCAACCATAGGCGTACACGTATTTTGCAATATGAAGATTTGAAATTTGATGTTTCTAACGTTGCCAAATTTACCATTGTTTTGATATTATCAGTTACTTCGGTTTTTTAGATACAGCACCCTGCATTCTTCTTCTTTAAGTTCATCTTCTATCGAAGGTTGAAAATCATCATGGCTATGCGGACCCTATTAACTGCCGCTCTAAATAGTTCTGCACTACTGTATTCAAACCATTCCCTCAAGTTCTTCTTCTTCTTCTTTAGGTGCCGTCTTCTTTTCGAAGGTTGGCGATGACCTCTGCAAAGTCTTCCCTATTTTGTGCTTTCCTTATTAAACTTTGAAAGTCTAATCCTGTCCAATCTTTGATGTTGAGCAGCCAGGTCATTTGTCGTCTACCCGGGCCGCATCTGCCTTCTATTTTTCCTTCTATAATAAGCTGAAGGAAGTTATACCTGTCGTGTCTAAATATGTGTCCAAGATAAGACGTTTTACGCTTCTTGACAATTTCTGTGAGTTCACGTTCTCTATTCATACGCCTTAAAACTTCTTCATTTCTAACGCGGTCGGTCGCGAATTTTCAGCATACGACGAAATACCCACATCTCAAGGTTCTCTAAACGTCGTAACGAGCTGACTGTTAACGTCAGAGCTTTCACGCCGTGTAATAGTACACTATATATATAACACTTTATCATGCGGTATCGTAGGGACAAATCAAGATTACGGGTAGTGAATAACTGTCGCATCTTTAAGAAGGTGTTTCTTGCCTGTTCTATTCTACATTTAACCTCTTGTTCATGGTCTAAGGTTTTATGTATCCAACAGCCTAGATAGTTAAACTTTTTCACTTGTTCAACTAGATTGTTGTTGACTAGTATGTTTATAACGGGTGTGTGTTTTTTTGAAATTTCCATTGTTTTGGTTTTTTTACATTCACCTTAAAGCCGTATAGTTCTCCTTCTCGCACTACTTTGGTTAACAGAATTTGTAGTTCTTCTTCACTGCCAGCTATCAGTACTGTATCATCGGCATACCTGATATTGTTCACGATGTTTCCATTCCTTCTTGTGCTTCATCTAGAGCATGTGCAAAGATGTCCTCTGAGTACAAGTTGAATAATAATGGTGATAGTATACAACCTTGTCTAACTTCTCTTTGGATGTTTATGGTTTCAGTATTAACCATTTCAGTTCTGACAGAGGTGTTTTGGTTCCAGTAGAGTTCACGTATTGTATTAATGTCGTTTGGATCCAGGTTATTTTTTTGCAAGCATTCTATTAGCTGATCGTGTTTGACTTTGTTAAAAGCCTTTTCATAATCTATAAAGCACAAGTAGACATCTTTTTGTTGATCCCGACACTTTTGCATACGAACAATGAAACTGAACAAAACTTCTCGAGTTCGAAAGCCAAATTGTTCCGGACCCATATCTTCTTCGCATTTTTTGTCAATTCTGTTATGGTGTGTTTTTAGAAATAGCTTCAGAATATGGGGCATAAGACTTATTAATCGAAAGTCGTTACATTTTTTTGCATAGTTTGATTTGGGTATAGGCACAAACGTAGACGTTAACCGATCTTGTGGAATTGTACCAGTCTTGTATATACTTTTGAAGAGTCTTGATAATAGTTCTAAATTGTCTTCTTCCAAAAGTTGTATAATTTCACTATGAACGTAGTCAGGTCCAGAGGCTTTTCCTTTTTCATATTTTTTAAGGCGTATTTTATTTCTGATGTTAAGAGGGGCAAGTCGTTATTTTCGATGTTTATTTGTCTATCAATATTTGTTGTTCTATCGTCTGAGAATAGGTGTTGTATGTAAGTTCGCCATTCAACGTTTATTTCTTCTATTGTGGTCAGGACTCTATCATCTGTGCTTGTTATTGTGCCACACTGCCTAGCGTTTCTGATCCCACACATTTCTTTAATTTTCTTATGGAGAAGTCTATCATCATGTTTATTCTGTAGGTCTTCTATCTCTTCGCAAGTTTCTACAAGCCACTGTGCTTTTGCTTCCACTATCTTTTTTCTTATTAGTCTTTGTATTTCTTTATATTTATTCCAGACTTTTTTCTTGTGTTGTCGTCTCACATTCATCATTTCTAATATTTCATTAGTTATCTATGGTTTCTTGCCTCTTTGATTCGTGTATTTAAGGTGGTCTTCAGCTTTTAGAAATACAGTCTTAAGTTCTTTCCATATTTGGTTTAAGTCGTCGGCTTCTTCTGGTACATCATTTTCCTTTTGTCTGTTTTTAAGTTCTCGACATTCTTGGTTAAGTTCTTGTGATGTCTTCTGTCTCGTTTCTATATCCTTGAGTAAGCTTATGTCTGATTTCTATTCTCTGTTCTTTCTTTTTATGCTTTTCAACGTGTTTTTGAATTTGGCGACGAGCAAGGTGTAATCGGAAGGGACATCTGCAACGGGGTAAGTTTTTGCGCTTTGTATGCTATTTCGGTATCTCTGGTTGACCATGATATAATCTATTTGGTTTCTGACGCAATTTTTATCATTGTCTTGTGGAGATTTCCATGTATATAGTCTGCGCGCAGGTAATTTAAACCATGTATTCATAATAGTAATATTCTGTTCTTGGCAAAATTGAAACAGCCTATCGCCTCTTTCATTTCGCTGACCTAATCCATGTTCTCCAATGATATTCTCAGATCTACCTTTTCCCACTTTTGCATTGAGGTCTCCCATTATTATCGATATTTCATGCTTTTTTGTAAGCTGCATTAGTCCTTGTAGGTCTCCGTAGAACTCTTCAATTTCAGTGTCGGGTTTATCAGTTGTTGGAGCATATACCTGTATGATATTGATATCGATTGGAGTTCCATGTAACTGTAGAAGTAGCATACGATCCGAGTGGTAGACCATGTTTTTAATGCATTTTTCTATACCTTCGCTTACGATGATACCAACTCCATTCCAATGCTGTCTTTGATTGTTACCTGAGTAGTATATTGTCTTGTTGTCAATTTTCATCGTTCCTGAATTAGGCCACCTCATCTCACTGATGCCAAGGATACTAATGTCAAGTCTATTCATTTCTTAGATGGTGTTGTGAATTTTGCCGGCTTCAAACATACTGTTGACATTCCAGGTTCCAATTTGTACGATTTGTTTATTTTTAAATCTTTCCACTTTCGGGTGGGTCCTAGACTTCTTCGTGGGGATTCTTAGCACCCCCTGACCATCTAAGGTCTGCCACGGACTGGGGGCCAATTGTGTGGTTGTGCTTTGCATGGTCATTAGTCTAGGGAAATCTGACGATCTTTAATCAAGTTCAATCTCAAGTTCTTAAGCTACGATATTCTTAGTCTTCCCACATTTCGCTTTCCTCGAATTTTGCTTTGCATAATAAGCTGAAATAATAAGTATATTTCACCCCTCATAACATGTCCTAAGTACTCAAATTTTCTTCTTTTTATAGGTAGTCAATATTATTTCAGCTTCAGCTCCTATTCTTCTAGTAACTTCTGCGTTTGATATTCTTTGAGTCCATGATATTCATAGGATTCTTCTGTAACACCAAAATTTAAAAACTTATTTAGGTACACTTGTTTTAATGTCCATGCTTCCAAGCCATAAAGAAGAGTAGTGAATACGTAACACCGAAGCATTCTTAGGCGTAGTTCCAACCTTATATTCCGACAACAAAGAAAATTTTAATGATTTTTATTTAATTTTGAACAAAAACGTTTATTAACATTTTTTGCGTAGAATGAACCGTTCTCTCAGAAACATGATTGAAGCGATCGGAGACTTTGAATGTCATTTACGCGCGAAATCAATGCTCATTAAAATTAGTATCTGCTCGACGGTAAAAATTCAATATCTTTTGATTCAAGTGTCCTAGTGGCAAAAATCAAGATGCGTTTTAAAGGTAAAGAATGCAGCTTTTGTATGCAATTTGTATTTTGCCGTAAATAATCTCAGTTTGTCTGGGTTTAATTCTCAATAAATAAATGTTAGGCGACTTTTGCCATTTTTTATCGTTCTCGTGAGATCAATACAATGTACCCTTTCATTGACCGACCACTTTGATAACTATAAGCTAATCTTCAAAACCTATAGCCTGAAAATTTTCGGTTTTGAGTTTTGGCAACAAATACGAGGCATTTGAAATATGTTTAAAAAACGCTGAATTTAAACTTTCACATTACAAACGATCTAAAACTTTAAAACTGCACTTTTTTAATAACACTAGTACGTTTTTTAAAAGAACTTAACTTTTGGTATAAATTATACCCAAAAATTGTCTTCTTTGTGGCATTTCCTGTGACGTGCTATCGTTTTTAATCTAAAAGTTTAAATTCTGCTTTTTTAGTTATATTTTAAATGCCTCATATTAGTTGCCAAAAATCAAAATCGAATTTTCATGTTATAGGTTTTGAAGACTGGTCTCCAAAAATTAAAATTTTATGTAAAGCTGCACTTTTTAACTTTAAAACACATTTTGATTTTTGTCGATAGAACACTTTGATCAAAAGATATCGAATTTTTATCGTCGAGTCGATACAAATTTTATTTAACATTGATTTCTCACGCGGAACTGACATTCCAAATCGCCAGTCGGTTTAAGCGTTGTTTCTGAGAGAACGGTTGGTAATATTCTCGTAATATCGTTTGAACCACATAATGTATGTATCACAGTCGAAGAAGTTATAACTAGTTGACTACACTAAACGCAAGCGACAATTTTTGACAACTGATTAGTATTACTAAAATAGAAAAATAGATAAAAATACGAGCCATCACTCTTTCAAATTTACAAATACAAGGGTGGAACTGTAAGTGACCGTATGTACCACACTCACTCTCTTTTTTTGTAAAAGCCATCTTTATAAAAGAGCTTTTTTTAACTACATTGCATGTTAAAAAGTAAATAGTCTGTTAGTAAATTAACGTGAGTTAGGTTGTCGTGGTGCGATTTTTATATTTTATTGAATGATTCTTTAGTATGTCTTTGATTAGGGTATTTTGGATTGGAATATTTGAAGTATCTTCGTATTTGAAGGTTTACTGTAGCCCCATAGTTCTATTCCATATGTTTCCGTTTAGTTTTAATGTGTGTTTTCCATGTGAGTTTTTTATCCAGATGGAATTCCAAGTACTTGACAACTGGTTTTATGGTGATGAGGGTATTATTAATAAAAACTTGTGGACATGTACTGATTTTCTGGCATTAACATTGATCTTCTATCGCTTAAGCCAGTTTTGTAATTGGTCTAAATAATTTTGTACTTTTTTTTGATGCTACATTAGGTTTGATATCGACTGCCAAGATTCCCGTGTCATCGATAAAAGTAGCTAAGAAGGTATCATTCCTGGTTGGAAACCTCTGCTGAAAGCTACCCTGAGGTATGCCAACTTTTATGATGTGGTAACTCGAGTGGTTGTCTTCAATTTTTGTATAAAGTATTGTCGGTTTGTTAGGTGTAATTTCAGTTTGTAGAGCAGACCTTTATGCCATATTCTATCAAATGTCTGTTGTATATCGAGGAACACTCCAGCGCAAAACTGTTTGAGTTGTTTTAATTATTATACATTGATCAAAACGAAAAAGAAGACACTTTTCAAAATGTTCGTAGTTTTGAATTGATTTTTTTTTTAGATTATATTTCTTATGCAGTTTTATTATGGAAAAAAATAAAAAGTGGTAAATGTGAAAAATTTTATTGATTGTTTTAATAACAGCGTTGCTAAAAATTATTTTGGTACAAAATTATATCGTGTATGGGCTTCTCTGACTCAGCAAACTTCTGCACAACGTCAGGCGTGCTTTCAATCACATTTCGAACACTCGATCTATTTGTTGTTTCTATTTTTCAACGAGAACTTAATCGACATACTGTAGGTTTCTTGGAGGCTGAAGATCCTTCAAGCGCTTCTCGAGTGTATCCCAAATTTGTTCAATAAGATTTAAATCTAGACTCCTTACTGGCCACTCCAGAACCTGAATATTGAGAGTAGTAAAATAATTTTTCATTATCCTGGCCACGTGCGGTCTCGCATTATCTTGCGGAAGGACATCAAGATACTGTTAGATTTAGAAATTATTGTTAAAATCACAGCATTCTTTATTTACTGAATTACTTCAAAATTATTTGTCATTGAGACGACATTGAGAAGTTTTATTTATCTACGACCTCCATGACTAGATGAAATACCAAGTGTTACATATGGTTGAACTGGTATTAAACTGAGGATTCCAATAGTAATACAATAGACGGAGTGGTGTATCGTAGTGACTAATGATATCAGAAAAGTGGTAAATCTGCCGACATTGCAAGCATCAAGTTTAAAATCCTTATATTGCAGGTTTTGTACAATTTAGACTATCCTTTCTAGAGATAATTAGTCTTTACCAGAATTTTAGTCTACTCTGTACATATATTAAAATGACCTGTTTAATTACACTTTTATTTTTAAACTGTTTATTACTTGTAAATTTGACAACTTTTAGTTTCTGATAAATAATATCATTATCATCATCAATTTGTATGCATCCACTACTGGGCATAGGTCTTCCTCAGCTCTTTCCATCTGTCTCTGTCTTGAGTAGCTTAAGTCTAGTTATTGCTAAGGCTTCAGATCGTCAGTCCATCTAGTTGGTGGGCGTCATCTGCTCCGTAGTGCTTCTTGTTTTGGTCTCTATTCGACAATACCTACGAGATTTGGTCTCTCAAAGAGACACCCAACATCTGACGCTCCTTAGCCCTCTGAGTAACCAGAATATTATTCACTACCTTATTTGTGAATGTTAATGTTTCTGCTCCATAAGTGAGTACAGGTAACACACATTGGTCAAAGATTTTCCTTTGGAGGCATATGGGTATATCCGATTTAAATACACAGTATAACTTACCAAACGCTGCCCATGCTAATCCTATGCCACGTTGGAGCTCAAATGTCTGGTTATCTCTGCTCAACCGAATTTTATGTCCCAAGTACTTACTTACTATACATATATTAGAAGAAAATGTAACATACAGTGTATAAATGAACGGACACAAAATAGAAAAAAGAATGGAAACACCACATAAGCAGAATTGGGGAGACACTTGTCGTCAAAATAGCAAGAGATAAGTCACCAATCGGCAGAAGAAGTATAGTACGACCGCGCAAAAGATGGAGTGACAATCCGCAAATGAACAAGCAGAATTGCATATAAAGAGGAAGAAGAAAAAGTACTTATACGATGCAGTCTGCACAATATCCCTTCCATTAACAGCAATATTTCGATTTAGCACCAGATTAGTCATTATTTGTGTCTTGTTCATATTAATCTTTGGTCCGACCTCTAAGGAAGCGTGATATAATTTTTCAAACATTAATATTGCATCATCCATACGATCGGCTATAAGTACGATGTCATCTGCAAATCTCAAGTGTCGAGTACTTTCTTACGAGTATGTTCTAAAAGCGTCGTGAATAGCTTTGGAGAGACTGTGTGACCTTGCCGTACTCCTCGCTGTACACAGGATTTATTTGATTTTTGTTCATACGCTAGCTGTGGCATCTTGGTATGTGGAATTACATACATTGGGTGACGCCCTTCGAACTGATAGGGTAATAATTCTAGTTCTAATCAGTTCCGCAACATCTCTGGTTTCGTTAAACTGATTAACGCAGAGATGAAGTAGTTACTGAAGCGAGCGGTGACTACTTTGGTGGTAGCCAAACATATTCATAGAAAAATGTGGGATTTAAAACCATACATATTATATTAAATTTATAACATAGTGGTAAAAACATACAAAGCAGTGGTATGTTTATAGGTGTAGCCAAGGGCGGATACACGAGGGGTAAAAAAGGGTAAATATTCCCCAAAAAGAACCAAAATTGAAGAAAACCTATTATTTATGTCATTTATGTAGTTTGGGTTTATTTTTTATGTCTTTTGGTTGGTGTTTGTTTGGAAGTTCCCCCTCCCCCAAGTTGGAAGTTCCCCCGCCCCAAGGCAAGTCTCCTCTGCCACTGGGTGCAGCAAAAATAGCAATCCTCAAATCAAGAAACTCACTTTTCTTAGAATTACAAGGGCTTTCTCGAATACACCAAGAAAAAACTATATAGGCATTATGGTAAATAAGGCGTAGTATTCGCTGATCTTTCGATAAATTTTCGTAGATTTAAAATTTGCTTTTGCTTTATTTAGAACTATTTAATCGTTAATATATTGATCTTAGCTAATTTCAAACAATAATTATAAACAGCAATAGAATTTTAATTAGTTTATTTATTTTTTTATCAACCTTGATGCTCTTGGAGCAGGAAATTATTGTTTACAAAAGATAATAAAGAGGAAAGTAAAAGTAACTAAAAATTATATTGTAAAAAATTTATTAGAGCAAAATTTATTAAGATTTTGTTTCGCAAGAATTGTTGTATTAAACGTTGCAAAGTTTATTGTTTTGTTACGAAAATATGGTCTGCGATTTGCTATTTGATGTTATTCTAGATAATGAAAACTAGAATTTACAGGGGAATATGAAGTGATATACATCGGACTTCACGGTATCACATCAGCAATCATATGAAAATGATTCAACTCAACTTCTTCAGTGAGGTCTCTTTTTTACATTGATTTTACATTTGTTTGTTCGACTGTAATCGTGGACGTTACCAGAGTAATTTTCATTTTTCTATTTCGTCATGTAGTGTCATCTTCACATTGATTAGTTCTCTAAATCGTTCATTTCTCACTTTGTCCATTAGTGTTCCTCTTCATCTTCTTCTCCAAAACATAATTTCCATTGCATTTGTTCCTTTTCCATTCTTTTATTTGCCACATACGTCTCTGAGCCATACAGTGAGCAGCTTGTCATTATTGTTATAAAGATTTGGTGTTAATTTTGCGCGCAATATTACTGCTCTATATAATCAAGTGTAATTGTTTTGTTATTGTTTTTCCTTTCCTTAGTTTATTTATTATATCCATTTCATCTGATTCTGTATTTGTTAAAGGTACCCCAGAATATTTTTATTCATTTGTTTGTTTTATTGGGTTGTTATATACCTTCATGTCTTCTGCGGTGTTTCCAATTACCATGTATTGCGTTTTATCGTAATCAAGTACTTATTTAAAGCTTTCAAATTATTGTTCCAGCTTGTTTATCCTGTAAACGATATTGTATTTGTCTTCCACTAAAATTATTTGATTATCAGCAAACAAAAGGCTATGGAAAACTATATAGTTGTCGTTTATTTCCACTTCATCTGTTCACACATTTGTTGTTAGTGTTTTTTTTTTATTTTTTAGTGTTGTATTATATAAAGTTTAAATAAGGTTGGTGACAGGTAGCATCCTTGTTGAAGTCGTTTATCGACTTTAAACGGTTTTGAGTAGTTTTGTTCGACTTTTATTCTAGATTCATATTCTTTGTAAAATGATTTTACTACATTTATGTAGGTACTAGCTACTCTATGATTTTTCATTGCTCTCCACAGGTTGTTGACACTGACACTACCCTTTACACTAGGTCTTTATGGCCTATCCACGAATACAATGTGCGATTCAGTGTTAAATGTTATTGTTTTTTTTTTCTATTAGTTATTTTATAAAAAATATATTATCAGCTCACATGAGTGTCTGGGATGAAAACCACTCGGTTCTTAAGTTCGCAGCTATTCCTCCGTCCTTTCTTTAATGGTTTTTCCATACAACCTACTCACAGATGGTGTGACACATATCCTCCTATAATTATTGGGTCTATTTTGATTTTTCTTTTTATGTATGGACCTTAAGTAGTAGATTTTCTAGTCCTGCAGTAGTTTTTTGTTGTTATAATGTATCTGGCCATTTTTCTTACCACGACTTCCTCTGCTGCTAGGTGTATTTGGATTTTCATCGTTTCATATCGTTTTTTATTTGTCATTTCTTGTATATCTTTAATTTTTGAACCTAGTCTCAATTTATAAAGAAAAAAGATCGACTGGTCGTTAAGTATATCTGTAGGGTACTTTTTTAATTTTATGTTTTCACCCTCATTAAATTTTATTTTTTTTAACTGTAGTTATTGTTCTTTCTATATATTCTGTATATTCTTAATCTTAAGAAATGGTGGTCTAATCCACAGGTGGCTCCAGTTTCTTTGACAGTTATCATTGACTCTTGTCTAACAATTACATAGTCAATTATTGATTTTTATTTGAAAACTGGTTTTGAATATAAATATTTATCTACCTCTTTATGTCCAAAGAAACCATTACATATTATAAACGAATATTGGTCACATAGGTCAATGAGTCTCGTTCCATTTTCATTCAAGACATTTTCTCCAAATGGTCCTACTATTTTGTTACTATATATTTTTCCAGTTCTTTTATTGAAGTCTCTCATTATTATAATTTCTTAAAAAAGAATAATTTCCGGGAGTTAGCTGTATAACATATAGTTAAAAAACTCAAAGATCCAGGAAAAACACTTGTGTTGTAAATTGGTTATTTAATTAAAGTTAAGTTTAAAAATCCAAAAGTACAAGTTGAAAACGTTTTCGTACTAATCAGTCCATCTACAGTGAACCTAAAAGCAAGTAATCCCACTAAATTAATAAAAACGTGAGGTCAAACATGTAGTTAGTTACTTACTTTGTAGTACTTGCAAAATAACCTCAAAACCAAACAGTGGTTGGATTTAAATGGATTAAACCATACTTGAAATTATTAAATTAACTGGCAGTATGCCGATGGAAGTAGATTGCCTACAGGAAACATAAGTCCCTGCTCGAAAGAGTTTTCTACATGCGAACTGTTGGAATGTTAAATGCCAACCACGCTGATATTTTATGTCGAAAGTAATAAATGCCTATTTACAGTGAGAATGACATTTGAAACAAGATTGGTAGTATATTTTTTAAAAAGTAATCCAGGTCAAGGATCCATATGTTGAACTCTATATAAATTTTTATTAGATTAGTTTATGAAAATTGAGACAGTTGATATTGTTGTTATTTTTTTTTATATTTTATGAATTGACTATAAAATTAAATTGATTAGTTAAATTAGAAGCTGATTTTAGAAAATGACACAAATTAAAATGTGATAATGACGAAGTAAGTATATTGGGAATGAGTTAAACAGTAGAATGATTAAATGTGAAAGAAAAATAATATTTTATAGACCACTGAGAGAGATTTTAATGTCCTGCAGTATAATTATACCTAATTGTGTACAATAAAGTAATGTTCATGATGAATAAATTAAAAATAGTTGTATTAAGAGTTTGATGGTCAACTGTAGGGTTGGTTGTATATATTTAAGGAGAATTTGAATTGTATAAATAAACTTTAACACAAACGAGAGCTCAGACTACTTCTACAATCAGCTTTTCTCTCAATTTCCAATATTTCTCCCCTCTATAGTTCTTTACCGTTCCATTATCAAACATTATCCAAAAGAATCAAACAAATTATCACTACTTCTTCTGACAACATAACAATTTCATTTAAAATTAACAACACTCTTAATAAAAGTTTAACCAATACCAAAGGACCCCATACATTACATGAACCTACGTTGTATAATATTTGAATTTGATTAAAAAAGTGAGGGTTTTCTAAGATTATTGATGCTATAAGACAGTAAATAATTGCAAAGATTGTAAAATAAAATGTGATAGTGATTTTAATAAAAAATTATAGTAAATGTCATCAGGGAATTATTTAAATTGTGAAATTCAAGAAAAAAGAGGGGGGAACTTAATCATTCATCAAGTGAATATATATGTCAGTACAATGTATGAATATAAAAACATATATGATTGAATATATAATTATTGATGGTCTAAGAGATTGTGAATGTAAAGGAAATTATTTCTCGTTTGGTGAAATGTAATGAATATGTATTGAGAAAATTTTATGGGAAGTTTAATGGCAATTTAATGTTAAAAATATGTGATAAATTGTTTAAGAAATAGAGAAGAAGAAGATTATTAATAAAGAACGGAAAAGACTGGATGAGTTAATATTTCGTTAATGTAGGAAGTAATCTAGGACACATAATGCGCCATAGGGAATTTGAGCAGCTCCAGGTAATATTAGAAGCCAAGATTGAAGGTAAAAGGGGCATAGGACGAAAAAAAAAATCTTGGCTACGAAAGATTAGAGATTGGACCCACACAAGAGGAAATGAAGAACAGTGAGAACAGAGAGAAATTTGCCATATTGATCGCCAACCTCAACAGAGAAATCACTTAGGAGAAGGAGGTAGGAAGTAATAATAATGGTAATACGGGAATGAAAGAAAAAGTTGATAATAAAAAAATATAGAAATATAATTTGCCTAATTCTATTTGGTATTCAAGAGATTAAGATGAAGAAGAAGGACGGTATATTAGCAAGTGAAAAAGGTTAAATGAGTTAGAGTGGATTAGTAGTTAGGATTGTTCTTAATGCCTTAAATCTTTGTACAGAGATCTTAACTTAGTGTGTTTTTTTTTTATTGTATATTGTGAATTAATTGGACATCTTAAGGAATCTTAAGTTGATGTTAGGTGACTTTTAAGTGGTGTGAAAAGGCAGATGGACTTTCTCTTAGAATGTTCCGAGGATCTGGTGAATAAAGATCTGCAAGTCTACCAATATAAAATCGCAATCTGAACAAGACAGTTTGTATACATCACTGCGGTTCATGTAATATGTGGGCCTTTGGAATTGGTTAAACTCTTATTACGGGTGTTGTTAATTTTAAATGAAATTGTTATGTTGTCATAAGAGGTAGTGATGACTTGTTTGATTCTTTCTAGAACGGTAAATAAGCATAAAAGGCTGATTGTTGAAGGAGTCTGAGCTCTTCTTTGTGTTGAAGTTTATCTAGACAATTCAAATTCCCCTTAGACATAAACAACCAATCCTACTGTTGACCATCAAATTTTCAATATAAATATTTTTATTTTATTCATCATTAAAATAATCTTATTTATATACAATTAGTTATAATTACACTATAGGACATTATAATAGATGTCTATAAGATAATTTGTTTTTCACATTTAATCATTCTACAGTTTAACTCATTCTTAATTCATTTATTTTCTCTTATTAGCACATTTTAATTTGTCCTTTTTAAAATCAGTTTCCAATTTTACTAATCAATTTAATTTTAAAGTCAATTCATAAAATATAAACAAATAGGTATAAACAATAATAAATACATATAAAAAATTCTCTCTCAATTTTAATGTACTAATCTAATAAAAATTTATAAAGAGTTCAAAATATGGGTCCTTTACCTGGTTACTTTTTAAAAAATGTACTATCTTATTTCGAATATTATTTCACATTTAACAGTCGATTATCACTTCCGGCATCCTAGATTAGTTAGTATTTAACATTTTTACAGTGTGGATGTAGAAAACTCTTTCGAGTAGGGACTTATGTTCCCGGTTGGCAATCTAATTTCATCGGCATACTGCCAGATAAGTTAACATTTTCATGTATTGTTTAATTTATTTAAACGCAACCACTGTTTGGTTTTGAGGTTATTGTGCAAGTTCTACAAAATAAGATTTTTAAATTTAATTTTAAATAAATATACCAGTTACAAGAGAAGTGTTTTACTTCGGTTTTCGAGTTTTTTAATTTCATTTCTTTTCAACTGTTTACGTTTTCTAGTGCCTATGTAGAATTTCTCCAAACTGATCTTTTTCTTCTCCTTTGCTGACATTGCTAGGGGCATATACTCCTATTATGACTATACAGGGTGGTCCTTAAGTAATTGTACAGAAAGAAACAGTAGATTCTACACTTTAAAATATTACGATTTAAGCCAAATTGCTTTAATAAAATGTTGATATTAAGAAAGATACAGGGTGTTAAAGTGCAAAATTAAAATTTTATTTTTCGCTATAACTTTCATGTTTGTAAACATTTATGTATAAAATTTTACAACTGGGTACTTTTTTATATGAAAAATTATAATTTGAGACATACTTTAATTTAACTGATAGAGGGCGCCACTTATGCCACATATGTGGTATAAATTTGCACTTAACTTTGTTGGTCTTCAAGTTACCTGTATTTGGGATAAAAAATATTAAAGATTCATTATTTTAACAAAAAAAGGTATACCTGTTAATAACTTCAAAACTCAACAGTTTTCGAGATAATCGCATTTTAAAAGTCAGCTGCATAGTTCTGATCTAAGGCAATTACTCCAGGCAACAAAGAAAAAAATAGACAAAACCATTAATACTTCTGAATTTTGGTATAAAATACCTTTAACTAAAGTTAATAGTGAACGAAATATTAAATAAAATAAATATATCAGCAGGATAATTAATAATAGGATTTGACAAAATAACAGAATAATATGATTTTACATCAAACATTTTACTTTTTATGTTAAATTAAAGTCATAATCAAAACATTTTGTTTACAAACCAAATTAAGAAATAGTTAAACTAAATAACATAACTTTTTGTTAAAGTAAGTGTTCGATATGTATACCATTTTCTTTAATTCATTTGTCAATATATTCCATAAAAGATAGTCTCATATTAAATAGCATCATTGGTTCTAAAGAAACTGCTGCAGTATTTATTTCTTCCCATAGTTGGTTGCGAATGTTTATGGGATTCTTATAGACACGTTGTTTTAATGCTCCCCATACACCAAAATCAAGCGGATTAAATTCGGGCCTACGTGTTGGCTATAATCTATAATGGATGAATATATCGATGACATTACTTATTTATATGATTTCGTTACAGCTTATGAGTAACTATAATTACATCTCGAACAAATGGACTATTATGATTTACTAACGAACTAATATTATGCTGAACTAAATTGCCCATGTGTTTACTATATTTATAACAATATCGGTTTTTAGGACAACGATGATGTTTTTGTAAAAATGCTGAGTCTTTCAGGTTATGTTTGTAGCAAATGTATTATGAAACAGGACACATATATGTTATTAACTACCTGTGCTCTAGTTTCTATTTGTCCTAATAAAAATAAGTAAACAATTTACGTAATAAACGATAAGTATTCTTTTCGGATTTTTTATGAATTAAATAATTATATCAATATCTCACCACATTGTGAAGAAATATGACTACCAAGACCAATCCAACATTCATAAAAGTATAAGTATGTTCCAACTGCCTTCTCTCTAGAATGTGGTTGTGTACTCTCTTGCATAAACCATATATTTTGGGTTTTTAGCATTTTACAATAGAGAAAAAGTAATACAACGCCATTATAGAAACTTAAGAAGCGACAGCAAAGGGAAATTGTAAACATGATGACTGCCAACGTCTTAATACGGACACGGCACCTAAAGAAGGAGGTGAAATATCTTTTCTCCAATAAGACATTGGACATATAACAAAGCATTTTGTGATGTTACATTATTATCTTTGAGTTGTTTTAATAAGAATAAACTATGAATTATGCTTATCTACAGGTATTCAGTGCTTTACCGCACAAATATTAAACTAGGAATTATTGTGCAGCTGACTTATAAAATGCATTTATCTCGAAAACGGTTCAATTTTCAGGTTACTATCAAGTATACATTTTCTTTGTAAAAATAATGTATCTTAAATATTTTTTAACACAAATAGAGCTAACTTAAAGAGCAAAAAAGTTAAGCGCAAATTTATGCCACACATGTCTCATATGTGGCGCCCTCTATTAGGTACATTAAAGTAAGTATAAAATTATAATTTATCCTACTTAAAAGCATCCAACTGTAAATGTTTGTCCAAAAATATTCACAAACGTAAAAGTTATAGCGAAAAATAAAATTTTAAATTTCCAGTTTAACACCCTGTATCTTTCTTAATATCAATATTTTATTAAAGCAAGTTGGCTTAAATCGTAATATTTTAAAGTACAGAATCTACGGTTTCTGTTTGTACAATTACTTAAGGACCACCCTGTATATATCTTTCTTTTTTTTTTTCATGTCTACTCTGATTATTCTTTTATATTTATATTTGTACAATTCTTAACATACATATTTATTATATTTTTTCTTATGGCTACAGACATTTCTCTTTCTGGTTTTTGGTTTTAGTTACATTGCTACTACATTTATTTTATTATTATTATTATATTACCATTGTTTATTTACATTGGTAATAAACATTGCTGCTATTATTTCGTTACCTTGACATTTTTCTTTATTTAGGTAAGTATCGCTATGTCTATTTTCCATTTGTTTTAGTTCCGTAAAGTTTCTTGGGATTTATTGTTTATACTCTGTATGTTTCAGCATCCCATATTCACTGTCCATTTTCGCTGCTGAGTTTATTTCCATTTGTTTCCGTCCAGTATCCAAGGCTTTTTATTGGAATTGTAGCTTATATTTGTTTTCCAGGTGCAGGGGAGCTAACCCGACGATCTAACCCTCCTCCTTTGTCCACCGGGCTTGGATCAAGCTACGATGGAGTTATGTACCTACTTCTCAGTGATAATATTTTATACCTGAACATCATGAAGGTAATTAGTGTTTTATTAAAAATACTCTAACATTTGAAAAAAGAAATTTCAAATAATATTATCGTCACTGTTTTAGGACATTACGTTAGGGATTCGTTCGGTTGTATCATAAAAATTGCACTATCAATCATTTTCAAACGGACTATAGTAATCGTGTAATTTTTTCCACTATTTTCTGATTTTTTGCTTTTGAAATTATTTATTTTTAATGTAACCGTTTCTTAACATCTCGAAACTATTTTTTTCTTCCGAAATCTTTTTTGAACCCTACTAATTCCCTAATTATGTCTCTCAACAGAAATCAAACGGTATTTGTCAAAATTAATAATCCACACAACATCGAACAACTGGCCATTTCCTGTGAATCTGTAAAATTAAATTAGGTCTCCAATTATCATAATTTTATCGCAATTATGAGTTGGTAGTTTCTTTCCAAAACCACTAACAGTGTCTATTAAAACTAAATTTTTATTTAACCTCAAAATAATTGCATATTTAGTGTGGTTAATAATGGACGGATCTGGCGTTCAGTTCTTTTTCGGCGTTTTCGAACCAGATGGTATAATTTGTCAATGGTGAAAACTAATTAGTCTAACAAGGTTCGTTAGGCCGGGTCGTAAGTATTTGTGGAGTTGTTTAAATACAATCATAGACACAATTTTTAAATGGGCAAACTAAAAATTTGTGCTTCACAAAATATGTACTTCAATTAATAAATGCTATATTTAAAAATATAATTAATCAGTACAAAAATCAATATTAAGCACATAATTCTTCAGTTATTTATTGTAGTAATTTCAAATTGAAACTTTTTACAAATTATCAAAAAATTTCATGTTACATTCGCGCCACAAGTAGAAAAAGAAAATCATTTCAGACCATCAATATTACCTACTGTTTATTTATAAAAAAATTTTAAAACCATTTTAAACAGTTATAAATGATTTTTCATAAAATATTTCAAACAAATCTTATTTACATAAGATATTGCCCAAATTGTTTCCATAAAAATTTTTTTGTCGATTTGATTTATTTTCGAAGGTTAAGAAACGACGAAACGCCAAAAAAATTTATTAGGCATGCATATTATGTTCAAATTTAAATATTGAGTCGTAGGGCGAGGATAAAAAACCTCATATAGCTTACAAAAGAGGAAGTACGTACAGTACACTAAGCACTAAGCTACACCAAGAAAAGATGAAAAGATGCTTAAATCAATATCTCAAACAGCAATCTACAAATAAAGGAAATTGGGACTAAAGTGAACGCAAGGTGTGAACCGTACCACCACGAACCAATTAAGATAACTCGGGGTGGCCCTTTTCCTTATCAATAAGTGCCAATGACTGTTTCTGTCTAGTTGTCATTCGCTTCAAATTTTACAAGGGGTCAATAATCGAGTGGAAATCTTTACGTCTCCATAGATTGCATGGAATGGCGCCAGGGTTTATGTAAAGGAAGATTGAGTTGGCAAGTGCTTAGGGTAAAGCTAAAACTAAAAGGAGATATAGTAAATAAATTGTAAATGAAAACAGTTCAATAAAATGCATTATAAAATAAAGGGATTTAGTTAATTTAGTCCAATTTTCAATACATCTTCGGGTTTTAGATTTTTGATACTGATGTAAAAATCTGTTAAAATTACTAAACTCAAACATCACTCAACTATTTTGGAAAGTTCAGATATTTTGAAAAATCTTTTTCTTTCTCAAACTTTTATTGTATATGTATATTATGAGGTTAGTTTTATCAGTTTATACCATTCTCTATTTTTTCATTAAATCCTAAAGTTTGATTATCATCATTATCGAATTTGCATTTATTACAGTGAACTATGTTAGCAAAGAAGAGACCGGTACTCACAATACAAATTAACTACTTATTGATGTTAAAAATAAATAAAATTCATTAAAAATGGGGCGATAGGTTTCGGGGCTTACAATTTGTACACCATTATCAGACATAGTGGAAACTAGAAAAGGCTACAACAATGTAGATGTGGATATATATATATATATATATATATATATATATATATATATATATATATATATATATATATATATATATATATATATATATATATATATAGTTTGTTATTTCCTTACCGTGAATATTTAAATGAAAACTTTTATATTTCCTGGGTTTGTCGGTCTGATGTAAATAAAACTATTTAAATGTTGCTTAATGGTTTTGGCAAATTTGCCATTTTCAATAAGCACTTTATTAAACTTTAAACATTACATTTTACATTTAAATTTCATGTTTACACTTTTTTAAAAAGTTTAACATGGATTAAAAATTGGTATCTGACATTGACAGATGACATCTGGCAGATGTCTTAAAGTATGAGTGGTTCAGGGTCGATTCAAAAATCTGCCATAGAACATATAAAAAACAACTGTTATTTATTAAATAAATTGTAAAGACTGCAATTCAACATATATTGGATAAACACACAAATACCTACATAGAAGAATGGTTGCACACAAACATAGTATACAAACCAAGGCAATAAACACAACAGCCCTAGCCAAACATTCTCTAGAAAATAGCCATTCTTTTGACTTTGAAAATGTACAGATTTTAGAAAAAGAACAAAATTACAACAAAAGATGCATATTGGAGATGATTCACATAAAAAAAGATCCAAATTCCATCAATAATAAGACTGACATCAAAGATCTTTCCAATATGAATTATAATTTAATAAATTAAGTTGTTTTTTCAATGCATACATAGAATAGAACAGAATATTCTTTATTAATTCCATCAGATCACATTGTGATGTAGGACAAGTCATATAGTACATAAAGCATGATCAACAAGTTATATAGGACAATTACATAAAACAAAATCAATAAAATATAGATTAATATAAAAAAAAGATATGCGATATAGAGCGTCTCTGAACCCGTCGGTCCTCATTCCCTGTAGTCTTTTATTCATAAGTCAAAATAATCGTTTAGGTTGTAAATGCATAATTGGATCAAGCATGCTTTTAATTTATTTTTGAATTTTTGAATATTATTTTCATTTGTTATATTAAGTGGCAAACAATTGTAAAATTTAGATCCTGCAAAATCAGGGCTAGTTTCAAAGAGAGTTGTGGAGTGTTTACACACGCTTATCAACCTCCCGTGTCTTGTCTGGTAATTATGAAAGTCAGAGTTGAGGGTAAAATTTTGAAATTTAGTTTTGACGTGAATAATACACTCATAAATATATAAAGCATGAAAAGTCAACAGTCTGTGTTCAATAAAATATTTACGACATGATTGTCTATTATCAATATTGAATATCAATCTAAGAATTCTCTTTTGAGTTATAAAAACTCTAGAAGAGTTTCTAGAGTTTCCCCACAAGACAACATTATAGGCCATATATGAATAAACCAATGCATAATACACACTTATCAATTGACTGGTGTTAAATAGAGTTTTCAACTGAAGGATCGCATAGTAACCATTATTCATTGTTTTGCAGACTTTAGTGACATTTTCATACCATGTCATATTACTTTCTAGAATGCTACCAAGAAATATTGTTGTATCACTAAAGGGTATTTCCTCAGAACTAACTGTGATTTTATAACCATGGGATGGCTTACAGCGCGAGTAGAACTGCATACAAATAGTTTTTTTTGCATTTACCATTAAAGAGTTTCTTTTACACCAGGTTGTAAATTCCTGTGCTACTTAGTTCATTTTTGAAATGAGTTCGACTTCAGTTGACTCGTCAACTACAATTGTTGAATCATCTGCATAAAGAACTGTATGGTCTGCAGTTAAAAAATTTATCAAATCATTGACATATAAAAGAAATATTAAGGGTCCCAATACGGAGCCTTGCGGTAGACCTTGATCAAGATTAAAAACAGATGACTTCTTATTATCGACTTTTACTAGGAATTTACGATGTTGTAAATATGACCTTAACCAGTTCAAGAAATGACCCCGAAAACCAAGGGCTTCTAATTAATGCAGTATAATTTCAATGTCAATAGAGTCAAAAGCCTTAGTTAAGTCAAAAAAGAGTGCACCCACATACCTTTTTCGATCCAAAGCAGCGTGGATATAATTAAATAATGAAATAGAAGCACCCTCTGTAGATTTATCAGGAAGAAACCCATGCTGGCATTTATTTAAGATATCATATTTATTCAGAAAATTTAACATTTTACTGTAAATATACTTTTCGATAATCTTAGAGAGTACACTTGTTACGGTGATTGGCCTGTAATTATCAACCAAACATGGATCTCCCTTTTTGAAACTTGGACTAACTACTCCCGTTTTAAGGTCACTTGGAAACTTGCCATCCTTGACAGATAGGTTGATGATGTGAGACAGAGCAGGAGATATATATATATATATATATATATATATATATATATATATATATATATATATATATATATATATATATATATATATATATCTATATGAAGAAATGTATTTAATTATTTTAGTGGGGATTTGATCAATACCTACTGAGCTGGTATAGTTTAATAGTAATGCTCCACTCAAAATTGTTTTTATTTTTACCAGTTTGACGATTCACAGTTTTCCATATCTCCTTCCTTCTTTTATTATTATTTTGATTATGTAGATAACTTTGATATGAGGCTTTTTTGTATCCTTTACCTTACGGATAAAGTTGGCCTATTGTATTTTATAGTTATATATATATATATATATATATATATATATATATATATATATATATATATATATATATATAACTTATTAAAATAACCAAATACTTTTTATATCTAATATTCTCTAGTATATAACTTATAAATTATTTTCTTTAAACACCAATCATCTCAATATATATATATATATATATATATATATATATATATATATATATATATATATATATATATATATATATTTGAGCTCTTTAATCCGTTTCTCGCAATGGATCACTCGGACCTTTTCTTTGTTTTCTGTTCTCTGATTTCTTCCTTCACAAGTTATCGTACGATTTTACACGATTGGAAATTAAGTTTTACTCCTTTCTATTTTCTTTTTTGTTCTCCATCCATGTATATGAATGTGTTTTTTATCCATGTCGTTCATGTTTGTTTCTTCTCTATACATATTTGTCTTTGAATTCTTTATTAAACCACTCAGTTTAACTCTTTTGTCTTTGTCATATTGTTTCCTCTGCTGTCTCTATTACGCTTGTTTTGATGTTGCCCCAGTAAGTTTCTATATTCTCAGTTACTTAGTTTCGACAATTTGTAGCCTGTTTTTACCTTGTCAAGACTACAAATTATTTTCTTATTTCGTTAAGCTTACGTTCTTATTATTTTTATTTTGAATTTTGCTGTTACTAATATATAATCTGCATCAGCGTTGACTTCCCTGTATGATCTGACATCTTGTGTTAGTTACCTTCTATTTGGCTTGTAAGTAGCCATGTTATTTGCTGTTATGTTTTATATTGGAATGTTGGAAATGTGTTTATTCACTGCATTATCATTCGTATCTTCGTAATTTGTCTTATCCCTACAACTACCCTATTATTCTTCCCTTTTCCAACCTTAATATTGAAGTCTCTTATTATCATCACACTGTCATTTCTGGGTATGTTTTCACTACTTGCTCGTAAGAATTTGTCTTCATTACTTGTATCTTCTATTGGAGCATAAACGTTTATTATTAACATTTGTCTTACGCGTTCTTGATTTTGATGCATTAAATTTTTCGACTAATTGCTCTGAAATCCATGACTCTCTTAAATTTTACTGATCATAAGTAAGTTCCATTATTTTCCTTGCATATCCAGTGCCGCCAAGTTTCCTTTGCTATTTTGAAAATTTTGTCATTTAATAATAAATACAATGTTCACCGAATATCAGATAAAAATATTGTCCCACCGTCATATAAAAGTCATAATTACCAGACATTTCACATAAACTTAGACCCACCTAGCAAAAACAAAAAAAAAAAAGAACCCACCAATTGCCATCATGTCACTTAAATTAATACGCCGCTTCAATATCATCATTTTAATAAGGGACCTGCGAGAAAGAAGCACACCCTTCAATAAAAGAACAGCAGTCCAAAACAAAAGTAACAATTTTCTTAAGCTCGTAAAGTAATCAAGTGATATTTTTTGCGGTTTCTTTAGGTCTCCCGTAATAATCATTTGATATCATTCTGTTGGGGACCTAATAGTCAGTTAGACGGTGAGATTGGTATATTAAGTCAGTGGTGCAGCGAAGGGTAACATCTTAGGTACAATCATGTATCTACAATTAATTTTAGTTTTCAGAAAAACCAGTTGTTATTTAAATTTTAATTCTTTGGTGTCCTCTACTTTCACACTTTTCGGAACGGTACCGGAATAAAAAATCGTTTTTTTTTTTCTCCTTTTTTCGGCTTTTCATATGTCTAGGTTTTGTTTATTCTGTTACATTTCTTATAAGCTCTTCCTGTGATTCTTAGCTCTACGTCCAATCATAATTGTCGTAGTTTGCACTCTGGTTTGCCTCTATTTAGCGCATCTCTGATTTGATATTCTGGTAATGTAGTGTTTGTTTAAAATCGTTTAATTCTATTCTGTTTGTATGTTTTTTCTATTTTGTTCTGTATTTTCTTATTGTCCAATTGAAGGAGTAGATTAGTTTTTGTTTCAGTCTTTTATTCTAATTATTGTCTTCACCTTGTTGCCGATCAGGTCTTCTAACATAGGAAATGTAGCCGGTGTCTTGAGTTCTGTCATCTTATCTTAATAATAAGATAGTCTCTATAAGTCTCTATAAAAGTTAGTTAGTTGTTAGATAGTTAGTTGATATTTAAGACAAAAAATATTGAGTTTGATCTTTAGGAAAATGCATTTCTATGTAAAATTTACCCTTTTGTGACACATCTGGCTTCTAAAGGAATTTTTGTCAAATAATTTTTTATAACCTCGATAATGGAATAATGAATTTGTCAAATGCTTGGTAGTTTTCTATCAAACATATTTTTGACATTTTAGGCCTAAGTTCTGTTTACTCCATCATGTTTAACTTTCTTCTGATCTCGTCCTATATAGCTGAGCTCTAACTCTAATATCATCATTTTAGTGCAATATATTAACATAAGCATACTTGTGACATGCATACTCCACATTAATACCATCATTCCTTTTCTAATAAACTAGTTTGGTATTCTTTCCTAAAAAATTATTAAATAAATAATATAAATCCATTTTATGAAATATTCAAAATAAACGGGACTAAGTTATATGTTAATCAATCAGGTACTTTATCAACCCTTTCAATATAAAGAATAATTGTAGTTAAAGACTTTTTACAATCTAAGCCTATAGCCTTTAGATTTCATCATCTAATCAAAAAAGTCTTCTTTTTGTTTTTCTTAATCTCTCTAATCTCTCTATAAGTAATTCTATTTGCTTTTTTTTATTTTTTAAAGTTTCAAAGTTATTTTTTATAATAGAATACTGAAAACTCATGTTTTTAAAACTTGTTTCAGCTTGATTTTGTTTTTAACAAAAAATTTATTATAATTTAATATCACTACAGCTGTTTCGACAGAGTGCCTTTCTCAAGTGACCTTAACATTTTTTGTATGCTTTTACACTATATAGTCTTGAACTGAATAAGTTGAGGAAGGAAAAACTGTTTCTCTGAAGTGGGTTATACAGAATTATGCCTATATTTTTAATTTGTTAATTTTCATTAATTCTAATAAAGATAGCTAATGCCTTTATTTTGAATGTGAAGAGTTTAAAATTGGTCGTTAAAAGAATAATTATGGTCCAAAAGGTGAAGTAGGGTAAACCATACAGTTATTGGACACTTAAGAAAATTTCAACTTTAAAAATTCGTAATTCATATTGTTCTCTGCAGATTGAATTGAAATTTATACAAAAGGTAGTCTAAACAGTTTATTACAATATGGATAAAAGGATTTAAAGAAGGTGTTAAATATTTTTTGTCAATATATATTTATTAAAAATAGTTACAAAAATTATAGTTATTGGACAGTTTATTTAGTTACAGGACACTCAAAATTAGTTATTGGACGACTGCTTTAACACAATAAAAAACTAGAAACAAATGAAAATTACAGGAAAAACCTAAGATTTCTGTGCGGTATGGGGTACCTATATATGTACAGTTGACACAATTAAATTTTATAAATGCTTTTGTGCTTCTTTGTATTGAGTGAAAAGTTCGTCAATGTCTTCATCCTCACTGTCTTGGTTACTGTTATTAGCATCAGAAACTATCCTGGAGATTGAAGCAGTTGTGACATATAAATAGATCACCATCGTTAGGTATATGCTGTCTATGATTAACAGGAATACAAGATTCGTGATAATAAAGATTACAGTCATCGCATTTTAATTTGTTCAATTGAATATCATTTGAAAAAATAAAACATTTGACTTTTTTTGAATTCTTTTTCTTGCTACACTGGTTTATGGTTAATTTTTCTTCTCTTTTCCGTTTCCTTTCTTGTTTTTGTTTTTCCTGCTCTTCTTTTATCTCCTCCTTTTTCCGTATTATTTCTTGATATCGTGCAGATGTAATAGCAAAAGGAAGTCGTTCCGTGTTACGTTTATTTTTTCTTTCCGGTACAGTAGGAGAAGTTAAAAAGTTACCCAACAATTCGTGTTTAACAATAATTTTACTTGTAGAGGGTAAGTCATAAACATTAGTTTTATATTGTTGAAAATGGATATCATTGGTACTGCTACTCTCAGAAATATTTACATTTTCAATACCACTCTGTTCTGATGTTTTTATTTCAGTATTTTTAACGGGAGATGTGATAACCACATTTTGAATAATATTAATGTTTGTGTCTCTATTTTTTAGAACCATTGGGTTATCCGAATGTTTTGGATCATGTTCAAAAAAATTCCAAATTTTGAACAACAAATTCAAATTATCATCGCTAGGTAGATTATTCTTTGGATTTTCTTTTAAATTCTCTAAGCTATGAACTTTTTTAGGACCTAAGATATTTACAAAAGTATTATAGTCCATCTTGGGTTTCTTTTGATGATCTGAAATGATTAAATTTTTTACTACTTCTTTGCCTAAACATTTTGTGTAGTCAATAGCATCTGCATTAAATGGAAACAATCCGCAAGCCTTGAAACCATTTACTACTGTTTCAGTTTTACAGCTTTTTTTATAGCTTGCTCCAATATAGAAGCAAATACAACCTTATTCACTACCCCTCCTGGATGCTGTTCTTCCCATTCTCTCACTGATTGCCGCCAAGCTTCTTTTAATGGACGGAAAATAGAAACGTCACAGGGTTGTAAAATCCTTGTGGCGTTAGGATAAAGTGCAATCACTTCAATCTGCAGTTCATTACACAATAGACTTAATTGGTAACTTAAGTTACTCTTGTACCCATCTACAAAAAGAATAACTGGAAGCTTAATATTATTTTCAATTAAGTGTGGGTAAAAAACATTCGCAATATACTGATAGAATGTCTCTGCCGTCATCCAACCATTATCGCTTCTGCCCACACCCCATTTAGGATTAATACCTTTAGCAACCTTTTCAGGAATACGTTGATAAGGATAAATAACCATAGGCACGCAAATTTTACCGTCTGCTGAAAACGTAAACATCACAGTGACGTTTTCTTTTGAAGAGCTTTTTTCAACGTTATAAACATTTTTGAAACCTTTCATAGCAAATACTTGTCCAGTAGATGGACATATTTGAAATCCTGACTCATCTCCATTAAAAATTCTTGATGGATCAATATTTTTAAACCAGTTTTGGATGTCTCGTTCAGATACACAAGCGCTAGCTGCCGTCACACCTTCACTTGTCCTTCTAGAAACCCCTGGATGTCGCTTCAAAAATCCCTAAAAAAAATCAAACGATGAATACAGATTAAAATACATTTTTTTGGTGACTTACTTTTAACCATCCATCTCCAGGTCAATTATCTTTAAAGTTATTGGGGCGCGGATTTTCGATTAAAAATTTTTGCACGCTGCTTTTTAAATCGTTAGCCTTTTTGGGGAAACCTTTTGAAGCAGTTTCTTGTATCCATCTGGAATATTGAATGTAAAATAAAATAATGCTATGGGTTAAGATAAATTAAATGAATTTACCTAACCAGAGTATTCTCCTCCTCGCAAGTTAAAATAGGAGACGGTCCAAGTGTATCTTTATGTTCCGGATGTTTTAATTTAAATTCTATAGTGGACTTCGGAATTCCATATTTTTTTTCAGCTGTTCTATATGATTCAGTGCCATTTTGGACATCCTTAACAGCTTCTATAAGTTTCATCTTATCATATTTTCTAAGTTTAGGCATTTTACTACAATCCTAAAAAATCCATTTTTAGTGATTGGACGGTCAAATTTAGTTATTGGACAGCTGTCCAATAACTGTCAAATCGGTTACTAAATTAATTTTACTGCTATCTCCAGTTAATTATACGTAAATCCGTTGAAAATTGTAGAAATATGTGGTAAGTGTAGTTCTCTAGTGATTGGACAGGTGTCCCATAATAGAATTAAGCAAGTTTTCTAGTTTAGTTATTGGCCAGATGTAATTAAATCCGAATTAAAATCCCTATTACTGTACCAGATCTACCTAAGGGACTATAAGTGCCTTTACTACACCCTTTTAAATAAAAATACAATCTTACCTTAAAAATACCACGTAGTTTTAAAAAAAAGTCAGAGCAGATGCTTAACACAATGCTTAAATGTCACTTCACTCACATAACCTAAAAATATTTACCGCCAAAATCACAGAACCCGTTAAAGGCAGAACATAGACATAAGAATGAACGTAATATAGAAACGAGTAGTGCCACCTACAGACTGTTTCAAGTTAAGAATTCACAACTGAACAGATAGGCCAGTGCATTTCTTACGGGCGTATGTTGCCAATAGTTCACGGGACTATGCAGGGCCGGCCGAAATAACCCATTCTTTATTTATATTCAAATTTTTATTTATATTTTCCAATGTTAATCAAATTTATTTTAAAAAGATAGGTACGTATCTATTTAATAAGCTTAACGACTACAATTACTTATAAATATGGTTACATTTTCAGGGAAGTGATTTTAAAGATTATTAGAAAAATGTCTTTATTAGTGGTTAAAATATTAGGTTTTACGCAATTGGTTAATTATTATGGCACAGGTAATTCTGACAGCTTAGGTGTCAACTCTCAAAATTATTTATAAAATATTACTTTCACAATAGTTAATAAATAGAAAGCAATAATAATTAAGATATTGTGCTTAAACTTCCATTATCGGGCAAGCCGGGCTAACAGGCCCTAACAGTAAACAATATTGATTACTTTATAATTGACTATTAATAGTTTTCTAATTCTCTTTATGTACTTAGTCATTCCAAACAATAGTGTCATTTGGAAAGCACATTTGGAAAGCAGACAGATTTATGAGTTATAGATAAATGAGCGGTATGTTTTTCAAAATAGTGTAATTAGGTGAAGTGGAGATTATATGTTTGTCTGTATACATAAGCCCAAACTGCCCGATTACGTTTTTAAATTCTTCTGCCCGGACAAGGGTTAAGGCATAACCATCGCGCACTCAAATCTCAAGTGTAAAAAATTATATTGTTAAAATGGATCCAGTTTTGCCGTTTAAAAGTGGTCAAATTTTACATCTGAGTGCTAAAAAAGTGATCTTAAACGTAGTGAGATACCACATTAATTTGCTTCGAGATGAAAGTCAACGTATTGTATTCGACAAAGTATCCGCGATGACAGGAGTGTCAGTTCGTACGATTCAAAAAATCGTACAGGAAGACAAAGAAGGTGAGCTTTCTGAGGTAAAAACAAACAGAAAAAGAACCCGTTGCCGAAACAACTCCAGAGACTATACTTACGATGAAGGTGTTCGTATCGGCGTTCGTCGAACAGTGCATAGTTTTTTTTTTGAAAACATTCCTCCTACTTTGAATCGTCTTCTGCCAAAAGTGAACCAAGACGAAAACTTGCCAAATTTTACCCGCAGTACAATGTACAGGTTGTTAAAAGACATGAACTTTGTTTATGCAAAACGTGATAAAAGTGCCGTGCTAATAGAACGTCCTGATATAATTGCATGGAGGCATGGATATTTAAGGGCCATTAAACAATATCGGGCTGAGGGCTATGACATTGTGTATTTGGATGAGTCATGGGTCAATGTGGGGCACTCGGTTTCCAGAGAATGGAAAGACAAAACCGTCACCTCGGCAAGAGATGCGTTCATAAAAGGGCTAAGTACTGGACTAAAGCATCCCACTCAGCGTGGACCACGTTTCATCCTTGTCCATGCCGGAAGTGAAAATGGTTTTGTAAACGGTGCTGAAATGTTTTTCCTTGCAAAAAAAAAACAGCGCTGATTATCACGACGAAATGGACGGTCCGTGTTTTGAGAACTGGTTTGAAAACAAACTGTTGCCCAACTTAGTTCGAAAAACGGTTATTGTTATGGACAATGCTCCATATCATAGTGTAAAAACCGAGTTGTTGCCTAACCAATCGTGGAATAAGAATAACATTATGGACTGGTTAAGACAAAAAGACATATTTTTTGAAGAAAATTATCTGAAGTGCGAGCTTTTGGAGGTAGTCGCGCAATTTAAACAAAATTTTGATAATTACAAAATTGAAGAACTTTGTAAACAACAAAATAATGTCAAAGTGCTTCGTTTGCCTCCATACCATTGCGAATTAAATCCAATTGAAATGGTATGGAGCCAAGTAAAAAGGCATGTGGCCGTAAATAACAGCACCTTCAAAGCGAAGGATATGGAGGACCTCATAAAAAAAGCGTTTTCAAATGTTACGTCTGATAACTGGAAAAACTATATTCAACATGTAATGACTCTGGAGAAAAAATTTTGGGAAGTGGACGGTCTAATGGAAGACGTAACTCCCATAGTTATAGATTTATATGATAGTAGTGACAATTCCGATTTGGATATGGACGAAGAATGTACATAGTTTTTGATAATTGTAATATTGTAAATATATAAATGTCAAACTAAAAAACCAAATAATTTGTTACATTTCTATGGTTCTGTTGTATTTTTTTTAAAATATACAGAAGTTTTTATTGTTTTTTTATGTTTTTTACTGACACTAATAATATCTACCACAATACTCACTCAATTTGTTCATTAAACAATTAAGAATATTTTTAAGAGTCTGATGATGACCTAAGCCGAAATTTAATAAATAACTGTTGTGAGAAAAAGACATGTCTTTAATTTTTATTTTTCAAAAAAACAAAAAAAATTTAAAGTTACCTAAGTGAAAAAACGTCTAATGTGCAATATAACATGCAGTTCGGCCCTGCTTTTTCGCTGCAACTCCACTACTCTCGCCTATCTCAGTCTATCGGTAGTTCTGGCATCACCGCTTCCCATAAGGCTCCTTTATGAATTCTTAACTTGACACAGACAGTAGTGAAATATACTCTTGTTGGCACTTGCAGAAATCTTATTCTCGTAAGTTAACACTGTAATGTCCAATAACTGTCTCGTGTCTAATAACTGACGTTTTACCCTACGTACGTAGAATCTGTTTTTCTGTTGTTTAAAGCTCTTTTATGTTCTGCTATACTTTTGATAAAAGTTCTACCAATTTGACCGATGTAAGTTTTTGGGCAGTAGCCACACCATTCTTTAATTTGTATACACCACTATGTAAGTGGTTTTTATTTTGGCTCTTTTTTTTTGTTTTTAATATATTTGCCTAAGTTGGTGTTTGTTCTAAAAGCTGGTGTTATTCCTTCGTTTTTATGTGTTTGGCTTGAGAAGTAGCTTGAGAAGGTTGTAGGTTGAGAATTTATGTTGTGTAGTCTGTAATTCTATTTGTTACTTGTTGGCGGATACTTCTTCTACCGTTGTGTAATTTCTCCAGTCCGTTTAACCACTATGATATAGTTTATTTAACTTACTTATCTGCATCTAAATACAGCAATTCTGTTAGCCGTTTACTGCATACCAATCGTTACGTCTTTTTGTCATATATACTAAGATGCAAAAAAACGCAATAGACCACTTTACCCGATAATTCGAACGTATATATATATATATACATATATACCTATATACATATATATATATATATATATATATATATATATATATATATATATATATTGTTATAATTGTTTATTTTGAGTTCAAACTTAGTATATTGAGCCAATAAAAAAATTATAACTTATCTGTTATCAAAAGTAAAATAATCCTTATATTACCTGTGTTCGATGGATTCAAAAGATTTTCTAGTTGTCTTTTATCGGGTTAGAGAAGAAAGGATAATAATACAAATATATTATATTACAAAGATTTACGTTTCTTTATTTTATATGAACGAATAAAACATTTATTAAATTCTGTCGTTATCTTATCAATCAGCATACAAGAAAATAAATCAAATTATTATGATAAGAAGATTATAAAGCTACATACATTTATATTACGTGAAAAACCAATTTTACTTAAAATTTTCTTTACTTAAAAAAAAGAAACCACAAAACTTTAAACTTTTGATTAGCCTAACAAAACCTCAATTCTTAAATTTGAATGCTAATGACCATGATGTCGAAACGATCCTTCACAGATATAAAATTCAATTGTACAAACACTTACAGTTTATTTTCTTCTTGAGTTGTATGTTGGAACATACCCAGAAAAGTCCAGTCTCCTCAAAGATGTGATCTCCCTTTTTTGGCACCTCGGCTCCTTCTTTACGTCTCTGCAAACCTCCCACAGACTACACAAAAAACACCTGATTCACTTCTCCAAACTCCGCTACTTATTGATGACACCAGGGCCTCCTTTTGTCAACTTGATGCCGTAAGAATACTTTCACATATACTTTATAAAAATGCCCACGGTAGATACAAGGACCTCTTTTAATTTACTTGTTATCTCCTTCTTCAAACTATTCACTTCTTTTCGTTACGCCGGTATCCAAACTCACGAACCACACCCTATCTTGAGACACACGACTGTTTCCTTTCGATGACCAAAATATGACTGACTTCTCCTGTCTCATCATCGACTCCCAAATTCCCATTTAAAAACGACCGTCCAATCAAAAAGCTTAAATTGTGTTTACTATGATATTGAAAAAGCCTAATTTCGGTTTCAGAGAAAACTAAATAGCTTACTTTAAAATTGGTTTTTTTAATACATCATTTATACATATTTCAAAAGATTAGAATATGGTCATTTAATACTCGACTCTACAAACAATGAAGAGATTAACCTTCAGGTAAAATGTCTTCGAATTCTAAACAAAGGATTTTTGATAATTTTGTTTGAAACGGAAAAGGTCGTTTGCCAAACAAATTTCTACTCTTATCTACACTAAATCTTATCTTAAATTACTATATACAATTTGTTTATATTGATATCTTGAAATTTTATTTCGATGGATTTTTTTATTTATTTTTCTTTGGTTGGGAAAGAAGAAACATAACAATATATATATATATATATATATATATATATATATATATATATATATATATATATATATATATATATATAAACCCACATGACGAGTCCACACTGACCCTATATCTTTCCACCTAAAACCGTTTGCTATGATCTAAACACATGTCTCAAATTAAATGACATTAGTGGACGTTGGGACTATGTCATTTCGAAATTAGTGGCACTGAATGAGAAGATTCGTTTCTAGACGATAGCGATGGGAAACTTGTGCGAGACCTGCTATTAACGCAAATGCACTTTTTATAGGGAAGATTAGATGGTATCTTTTATTATTTATTGCGCTTTGATGAAATGCTTGTGTTTTGGAAATGGGACAAAAAGGGTACCTATAGGGCGATGGAACCATACAATAAATATATAAATAGTGTCATTACAGTCATTAGGGTCATTTAGTTTATAGTGAATGGGTTAGGACGTTTCCTTTTTGTAAAGTTTGTTGGATAGTATCGTATTGTACGATACCATATTTTGACGTGAAAGTTAACAAACACTAATAAAAATTCTTTCAAAAAATACTATCTACTTTTTAATGGATCACCCTGCATATTTTTACATTTTTGGACTCGGACAATGGATAAGAAGAACAAATAACGAGCTAACGGAGCTTTACTAAGAACCCAAAGATGGCATTTAAAACATTGTATACTATTTTGAGACCTTGCTACGCTCATATTCGATGGCCAGCTAGCTCATCCGATCTAAATAAAGTTGACTTGATCATGATTTATTTCAATTTTGTCTTTAATTCCTTATATACGTACAGATTTTTTATACCTAAATTACAAAGGTATCAGTAACAAATTAAGAAGTGGGAATACCTTGTATATTTGAAATAATTTTAAAATTTGTAACTCTACTCGACCCATTTTTATGTATATTTTCTATATTTTTAAAAAACTGAAATATTGAACTCTGGAGTATAAGTTGATCAACCTGTATGTGTAATAAAAAAATAATTAAAAATGTTTTATAAAGGATATCAATGTTAACAAAATAACCATGTACCAAACTGTACCAAAAAATCAATAAAATTAAATTCTTCCTCTTCTTTTGGTGCCCATTCGTTTCAAATATTGGCGATCATTCTGATTATAAATATTTTATTAACTGATGCTTTAATAGTATATTACTTTATGAGGCGGAGAAGCATGACTTTTCTTGACGCGCCCGATATTACGCGCCGAACGAAGTGAGGCGCGTAATAGAGGGCAAATCAAGAAAAGTCGCTTCTTTGCCGAATAAAGTATACTATTTTTTCTTCAAACTTAGCAATTTTCAACCATAAATAGTACAATTCATACGCTATTTTTACTCTAAATTAACTGTGACAACTATCAAAGTCGTCTAGATGTTAGAAATTAAAATAATTAAGTCGTCGGTGGGATTTGCGTCTCCCTGGTTACAGTTGTTTGACAGTTGTTTGCAATTATTAAAGACAGCTTATTGTTGTTGCAACCGCAAGCGCAAATTTAGTGCGAAAATGGAAAACCTAAACGAAATAAGAAATAAGAACGATAATGCTCAAAAAATTTTAAACCCTTATGATTCGCCAACATCGGGAATGATTGCTGAAAGTTGTTCTCGACCATCAGTATCATCAACAATTACCAATGCGTATCAAGAGTCGGGAACATTTTTGCACGGTTGCAATTTTGAAAATGCCTCATTAATAATATTACTATAAATAAAAATGATGTTTAATTGTTGTTAATGACATTTGTATTGTTGCTTTGTGACATGTTTCATATTGTTGCCATGACAACATTTTTCCCTCCGCCGTAAAGAAATGGGAAAAAAAAACTGCTAAGTAATGTCATCATTATTTGACGTTTGAAGAAAAAAGTTTTTTTTCCATCACTTCAGTCCAGGATTCAACTCCGTAGTATAATATCGAGAACATATAACATCGTAGGAGCCCTACTTTTATCTCCAGATTAAGGTTGTGACTTTTAAAGAGTTTGGAGTGCACTCCTAGCCTTCTCTATTCTACATTTTACTTCTTGTGATTGATCCCATTGTTTACTATTGTTCCAAGATAGGTTAACTGTTTTACTCGGTCCACTGGTGTATTCATGATAAGCAGTTGGACGTCTCTAATTTTATTTTTGCTGATAACCATAAATTTAGTTTTTGATATGATTACTTGTAGTCCAATTTTTTTACTTACTTTGTTTATCAGTTTCTGTAAACTGTTTAAACTGTCTGCAAAAATAACGTAGTCATCTGCATAGCGGATGTTGTCTAGGCGTTCTCCATTTAAAAGGATCCCATGTTCGCAATTTTCCAAGGCTTTACTAAATATTTCCTCTGAATATAGGCTTACTTGAACTTTTTTGTTGTATAATCCACTTTTGCAATAACTATGTGATATATTTAATTTAAAATGAATTCAGGAATTTTTTTGTAATTTGGCAACAATGTCAACTTGGACGTCTGACGTAGATAATGACGTGCATCGGGATTTATAATGTATCAACTGTATTTGATCATCAAGAATTTTTTTCAAATGTTTATTAATAATATCAGAGAAGTATTCTATGACTGACGATGTATAAATTAGTGGGGGAAGCAAGTTGAAGAACAGTATTCTGCTATAAAGATGTTGTCGACTATATAATCGCCTTTAAAACACTAACAGGAATAGTTAACATAAAAACTAGATTTTTTGAATAATGAACTCGAATTAATTTTATTCGCAGGAGACCCAAAGATACAAAACCGACACTAATTTGACTTTAAATACAGACTAAGAATAGTCCGATTTCTGCCTCAATGGATCGAAATTAGCAATAAAATGCTACTATTAAGAAAGCCGAAATGACACACCCACGCCACTTAAAAATCCATTGATAAAAACGAACGAATGAATAGAGTATTACGATGGACTTTTCTAAAATTTAGGAACCCCTAATTGTTTTCGCCTCCAGCTAAATATTATTTCGGCAAATTATACACATTCGAACAGGACCATTTCCGGTGTGGTTGTTTTTGTGGGGCCGATCTCGTGGCTTGCTGGGGTTTTGTTAACGTATTTTATCGAATTTTTTAGATAAATAGATAATCGAATTAGTGATCAATGGTTTTTAATTGCATTCGGGCTTCGGATTTTACAGGTGTTCAAATTTAATTAAAAGTAACGGGACAGTTATTATTGTTTTCAACAAAAAAAGTTATTTTGGCTTCCTTGCAGGTGAAATTTGCAAATGTTTCTATGATCTAATATATTTTTTGCTCAGCATTCAAAGGGTTCTCTGTTAATAATTGAATATGAAAGCTACAGTTCCCCACTTATTTTCCGTATTACATTTTCCCCTTTACACTTTTTGGGTATGCAATTTCACTGTTTTTAAGAATTCCTAATATTCTATTACACGGATCTATCAGAAAAAATTTAATTAAGAAATACCCTGGAATAGCTCTACCTTCTGTCGAATGTTTAGTCATTTCCTCGCAAAGTAAAGTAGTCTTTAGTATATTTAAGACGGTTGAGGGAGGGAAGGCAGTGAATTCTGTAAAATCCCTGAATATATATATAAAAGACATTGAAGATTTTTGATATTATCTGCCACTATCTCACTAAAGTAATGTAGTTTACTTTAATACCCTTATTAAAATCTGTCACTTCTTCGGTGAATGCTTTTTTTACGTAAGGTAAACAACATTGGAGACAGTATACAACCTTTCTTTACGCCTTTTTGTATTTAGAAATCTTCCGTTTGGTTAAAATTTTAAAGACTTATTAATGCTATCTGGTTCCAATACATAATGGCGATAACTCTTATATTCTTTCATCTAATCCCAACTATTGTATATATTTTATCACTAGTTCGCGTTTTACGTTATTGAAAGCTGTTTCACAATCGATGAAAGAGAGAAAATTATCCTTTCTTTGATCTAAACTTTGCATAATAAAGATACCCTCTCTTTTGCCAAGTCCACTTTTGAAACCAAACTGACTCTAGCTATTGATCTCTTCATATTCCTTAAATAATTTTTAGTGTAGTATGCTCAAAAGAAGTTTTAAAAGTCTCCAAGTGTAAACTGTTTTTCAGCTTCGATGCAAAGTGTAGTCATCGAGATCTTCTTTGCCGCTATAATTTCTTTACGATATTTACTGTGTATATTTCGGTACCTTACTTGGTCCTGCATGATCTTGTATTGTTCGGTCATCTTCTGTCATCCACTCATTATTAATAGTTGTTTGATTTAAAAGAAAAGTGTTGTTTATCATCAAATGATTCTTTTATGGTAGTCCATGACATCTGGTCAACATCATATACATTTGCCATATCAGATTTGTTTATTTGTTCTTTATATACTTCCTCCGTATCGTTGTTTTTAAGCTTTCTAATGTTTAGTGATGCATTCTGCTTCTTTCTTTTGCCATCAGTTTAATATTTGCCACTAAGGAATTCTGGTTGGATCCTATGTCTGCTTTAGGTAATGCAAAAATCTTAGCAATAGCATTTCTGTACCTTCTATTAATTGTCACGTAATCTATTTGATTCCTTATATTGCCCTGATGTCCGTCTTAAGGTGACCTCTATGTGTAAAGCCTCCTGAGCGATAACTTATACCAAGTATTTGACTAGATCTCCTTGGCAGTACTGTATCAATCTATCCCTTTGTTCTTTTTTTGACCAAGACCATATTTGACAACTGCGTGATCTACAAGTAGAACGCGTAGAGAAGTACTATATTTATTTGTCGAAAAATGTATTTATTGTATATATAGTAATAAATTAATATTACAAATCTATAAACTTCATATAAAACACCTAAATCAAGTGCATAAAAGTTCACTTACTGATAGCAGACAATTGTAAATAATAGCATGATTAGTAATTTTCAAACAAGCATATATCTTTCTACTGTTTGGTGAAGAAAAATTACTGAGTTATTGGATCACTTGGATCAATTAGAAACTATTCGTTTATTATCTATTATTAAAGTGTACAAAAAAAATGTAAATATTTTACCCATTAAATTCCATCAATAATTAGACAGGGGTTTCTAAATAATTTACTATATCTTTTAAACCCCCAAATTTTCAAATCTTCTAGCAACGTTAACGGGTTAATACTCTAGGTAGCCCTTATAGAGGGCTGCGCAATAAAATATCTTAGTACGAAGTTGGAATAAACACACTAAAATGTCCCCTTCTCCACTACGGAAGAAAACTGTTCGACTTCCAAAACAGTGGGGTCAATATTTAAACCTACTTTGCCCTAATATAACAACGGCTCGTGTAATAAACCATTGATTTAAACAACTACAACAATAAGTGTTGCCTACACGTAGTACCTACCCATATACACATAAAATAATATAATTTATATTTAATGTCACTAAGAAATGCATTTTGCCAGACTGATAAAATTGTAGGTAAACGAACGATTTACAAAATGAAATGACAGGCCAGTAAAGCAAACATTTTATATATATTTGTGACAAATTTGTTGTTGCACAAAATATAAACGTGACATTTTTTATTTTTTCTTGAACTTTATTTGACCACCATCAGATCTCTTTATTCTCCAACCCCTTTTCTGACGATTTTCCAAGTATTTCAGTAGCAGTACCTCTAATGATACTGGCCATCATCCTCCAAATTGTGTTTCCTTTTATGTTTCAAAACATTTATTATACTATTCTTGCTCTGAATAGACCTTTTCTTATCTTTTAACATTAACCACTTGATTTTTTGTGGCCCTCTGTGATGTTTTGGTTTAGTTTAGTGTTTTCGCTTCAATGTTTAGCACAAGCAACTAATGTTTTTTTCTAACTGTCTCACTAACTATTACCTTGCAGTCCTTCCATTTATGTATATCTTCTTTTCTCGTCAGGAAATAATCTATTTGGGATTGATTTTGTCCACCTTTATTGAGTAGAAATATCTCTCGTTAAAAAGGCACCGTAATTATGTTAAGGCCAGGTCTTACCGGTTACGCTATTCTGCGCTGCGCCGCTCTGCGTCGAACAGTGCAGAACAGAACTACACAGAGCGGCGCAATTTTGCGCGTGTAATTCTAGAGGAGAAAATTATTTCCAGTTTTTATTTACGCACCCACGATGGAAACAAAATTAACAATAGCAAGTGCTGCTCCTATAGTAATTAAACATTTTTTATAAGAAAAACGAAAGATCCGGAGGAAACTTGTTATTGGGTTACACCAGTATTTAAAAGTAGAGAAGTTTATAGTCGAAATAATCTGTTAAATGTTCTACTTGTAGAATATTTTAAAAACTTTTGTGGTACCTATGTCCTTCCATGATTTCGAGTACCTGTTAATAATGATTGAACCAGTAATAAAAAAAGATACTATACTGAACTGCTGTATCTGCTAGGAAAAGACTTGCGATAACTTTACGATTCCTAGCAACAGGAGATTCATTTAGCAGTCTGAAGTATACATCCAAAGTGTATAAACAAACTTTATGACGGAGTGTTATAAAGTTTGTGGTGCTCTCAATAAAACACTTAAACAGTATATATTCGCAAGTAAAACTCATTTTTATAAGACTTAAATTAAAATAGGTAACAATTTCAAATTTAAATAAGAAAAAACGCAATAAACTGATTTTTCTGAATGGGAGAAAATTGTGAAGAAGAAACAGAGGAAGATGATATATGTAAATTTTGTGAATGTAAAGGCATATAATTATATTGAGCATTATGTTCGGGAACATGAGTGGGGATAATAGGTAGATGAATTACTAAGACAGCATCATGTAGTGAAGTAGGACTCTATTGAGGAGTATACTCAGAAGAAGATGCTTAACTACCTGACATATACTGATTCTGGCGGTACAGTTTTGTTTCTACGTCATAAATAAGATCGTTTGTTTTATGCCTCAGTATGATTTTTCTGTGATCTGTAAATTTTCGAAGCATTAGAGTAATATGTTTCCCAAATGTTAAACATTCATCCCGTGATACAATATTTTGTAACACTGTTCAAGATGTTCGGTATTTTTTGTTTTATTGACCTGTTTGGTGTAGCAACAACTTGCCGTTCAGGCGGACTAATCCTGTTTGATGGACCAGGATGCTGAACAGCATTTTCAGTTGTTTTTGCTGTAAGCAAATAGCGCGGATTGTCCTGAGATTATTTCATTTCGTGTAACACTCCTGGTTTATCATGTTCGATGTCTACGTTATCGAAAACCTGTAAGCAATACAGACTAAAATTAATATTCCTTTTATTTACAGAACAGATGCTCATACATTCAGAAAAATGGCCAAAATGTGTTAATGAATTCGAAGAATAATGAAACTACCCACACTATTTAGCGGCTGTGGATGGTAAACATGTGACATTACAAGCACTAATGAACAGTAGGAGTCATAATTTCAACTACACATCATTCTTCAGCATTGTCTTGTTTGCAGTTGTGATGCAAACTATTTTCTTTTTGTTAATCTGGGTGCACAGGATCGTTTATCGGATGGTATATATAAAAATACTATTTTATGGGAAAAAATAGAGAAAAGCACCATGAATATACATAAGGATAAACCACTTCCTAAACGTAATCTGATTAAATCAGATGCTATTCTGGCAGATGAGGCAGGAAAAAGGTTTAAAAGAAAAAGTATTCAATTACTTCATCTGTAAAGCAAGACGGATCGTTGAAAATGCTTTTTGAATTCTTAGCTCCATTTTTAGAGTCTAAAGAAAACCTATGCTTTTGGAGCTGCAGAAAGTCAGAGACATAGTTTTAAAAACTGTCTACTCACACAACTTTTTAAGAGAGAGCGCACAATCCAAAAATATATATACCATATAAGGTACTTTCGACAGGGAGCATTCTAACGGGGAATTAGTAGCTGGATCTTGAAAAAATAAGGAAGAAAAATCCTCGTTGTTTAGTTTAAGAGAAAGTTCTTTAACTACACAGGCAATTCGTAATGAACTTGCTGACGATTTTGTTACAGATGGACGTATAGCTTGGCAAGATTAGCAAGCATATGTATAATGTTAACAATAAACTTACATTATTTTTAGTAATAAATGAATTTTGAAATACTTACATTTTTTATTTCATGTTCGTTGTAACGAGTTTCTAAGTCGATTCGATTGACAGGTTCATCCTTTTTTTTATCAAAAATTGAAAATTTTTATAAGCAAACCAAGTACTGACGAAAATATCTCGTTCTAAAAAAATTCTATTATTCATGAAGATGAAACAAAACATTTATCAATGTCTACTAAAATTAAAATGTAAAATTACTTTTGCTTGTGCTCATTGACTTTTCATTTTCTCCTTTTCTCTTTTATATAAGACAAGAAAGACGTCATCTTTGTTTTAGCTTCAGGAACAACCGATATTGTTTGCAATTAATACCCGTGCATCATGTTCTTACTTTTTATATATTAATATTGCTTTTTGGATTCCACAATTCTGGTTTGTCTTTGTATGCTTCAATAAGTTTTTCAACTTTTTCAAGATTCCACTCAAAACTCATCGCGAAAATAGGATAAAGACACACTAATTTGTAAAACACAAACACCGTTTCAAACGAACGCGCACTTTCCTTTGATGTACACTACTTTACCAACAACCAACAGATAATGTTCGTTCTTGTTTGAACTTGCATGGCGCAGTGCTATTTGTCGTTCCCACTAGTCGCTCAAGCTCGTTCCGCGGACAAATGAACCAAAACAGCAGCGCCGAGTAGCGCAGCGGACTGGTGAGACCCCACCTTAAAATAATATGTGAACATTTATATTTAACAATTTATTTATATACAGTGGTGTTAAAAAGTCCTGCATCACCTTCCAAATACATGAAAATAGAAGTTTAAGTCATTTATCTTAAATATTTTTTAAACATTTACTATCTACATCAAACAAGCACTTAAACACAATATTATAAAATGGAAACACAGCAAAAATTTTGATTAATATAATTAAAAAATGTGGTTCGGAAAATTTTTGATTCAAGATTACAAAAATTAGGCCATTTACATCAAGACGATTGAAGTAATTTAAACTAATGAATATTGAGTTGGCCAGCCCTTGTTTTTAATAACTAGTTCACATCTTTTGGGCATAGAATTTATAAATTTTTGCAGTTCCTCCATGGAAATACAGTGATGCCAAGCGTGGATTAGAGATTCGATTAATTTCGTTTTATTTGTGGGTTTGCTTTGGGAAATGATGTTTGATATCCTTTGCCACAAATTCTCGATGGGATTGAGGTCCGGGGATTGCGCTGTCCAGTCCATCCTATCAATTTTATTACTCTCCATTTAAGCTTTAACCAATTTTGCTCTATGGCAAGGAGCAATAGCATCCTGAAAAATAAATTTTTTTTCATCAAACGGGTCTTTTCCACTACGCAGCATCTTATTCTGTAGTACCTCAATGTATTTGGTAGCAATCATCATCCCAGAGACAACGTGTAGACGACCAACTCCTCGAGCGGACATGCAACCCCATATCATAACGGAGGTTGGATGTTTAATTTTGGGAAAAACACATTTTGGAGAAAATTCTTCACCAGGAAATCTTCTGACGTAGGCATTTCCAGCATGATGATTAATATTAAAAGTGGATTCATCACTAAACAGTACACTCTGAAACTGCTCTGCTGTCCAGATTCGATGTTCCTTGGCCTTACACCTGTAGATTCAGACCACAGCTTCGTCAGTTGGGTGGAATTAAGGCTTCTGTCTGCCAGACTTGTTTTTCTTAACGCATCGTCATCCCAAAAAAAAGTTATCTTTGGTCAGCCACTACGCGGTCTGTCGTCGATTTTTCTTTGTTCAGCATACTTCTTAATGACTCTTATTACTGTAGATTGATTACAGTTTACTGCCGTTGCTATTTCGCGACTAGATTTGTCGTTTTTATGGTGAAAGATAATTTCAAAACACTTTTCGTCCGATAATTTGGTTTGTTTGGTCTGGGAAGACATTTTGACTTTTTTACCAAAAATCAAAGATTGAATAAATGTGTTAGGGTAACTATAGTATTTATATAGTCAAAATATGTGGCAAATTTGTCATTAAGATTCAATTTAATAGTACTTTAACGACTTAATACTCATAATTTTCTTGGATTATGGGAAATCCCTTCAATCAGATTATTTTAATCTTTTCTGTAGAATTTTGAGCTAGTAATTAAAAAAAATTAGTAAGTATACCGATAATGCTAATTACAAGGACAAGCTTAAAATAAATGAGCGAAAATATACAAAAACTTGTATTAAACCTCAAAAACTATAAGCCGCTTAGGTGATGCAGGACTTTTTAACACCACTGTACATTCTTATAATTCTTAAACATGTTTGCATCTGATGCAAACATGTTGTAACATATTTAAGTAATAAATTAATTATACCAGACCATACACGAGAAAAACTATTATTCTTCTTCTTCTTCTGGTTTCTATCCGTTTGGATGTTGGAAATCATATTGGCAATCATGACCTTGCTCGCTACGGCTCGAAACAGCTCCGTTGAGATTTTCTTAAACCATGTTCTTAAATTCCGCAGCCATGATATTCTCCTTCTACCGGGCCCTCGCTTACCTTTGACTTTACCTTGCAATATAGACTGCAGCAGGGAGTAACGGTGCTGATTTCTCATAACGTGTCCCAGATATTGCAATTTTATGCGTTTGATCGTAAACACAATCTCTGGTTCCTTCTTCATTTTTTCTAGAACTTCCTTGTTCGTGATCCTTGCTGTCCATGATATTCTCAGCATTCTTCTATAAAGACACATCTCAAATGCTTCAAGTTTTTTAATAGTGGTGTCTGTAAGCGTTCATGCCCCCGCCCCGTACAACAACGCAGAGAAAACATAGCATCTCAAATGTCTCATTTTTGTATCTAGGGATATGTTGTGACTTTTGAAGATGGCGCTCATTTTGTTAAAGACCGTTCTTGCCTTTCCTATGCGGCACTTTATTTGCTGTACATTGCTCCACTGTTCGTTTATAATAGTTCCCAGGTAGCAATACTGTTTTACTCGCTCTATCTGCGTCCCATTAATGTATAGATGAGCCCCATTTATATTCTCCTTGCTGATAATCATTTGTTTTGTTTTGTGGGTATTAATGTTTAGTCCTTACTGTTGACTGTACTCGTTTATTCTGTCCATTAGTCTCTGAAGTCCCTCTAAACTATCTGCTATCACCATGGTGTCGTCGGCATATCTAACATTGTTTACTCTTTCACCATTTAGAAGGATGCCTTGGTCTATTCCGTAAAGAGCCTCGTTAAAAATTTTCTCTGAGTACATATTAAATATCAACGGCGATAGGATACATCCCTGTCTAACTCCACGTAGTATTTTTATGTGATCTGTTTCTTCTCCGTTAATTTTCATGTATGCGGTCTGATTCCAGTATAGTTCTGAAATTATTCTGAGGTCTTTGTCATCCAGGTCTGCTTCTTTTAAAATGTTTATCATCTTTTGATGTTGAACTCTGTCAAATGCCTTTTCATAGTCGATCAAGCACGCGTATACGTCGCAGTTAACGTCCCTGCATCTTTGAATCATTACCTGTACTCCGAAAAGTGCCTCTCTGGTACCCACTGCGTTAATGAAGCCGAACTATCTGTCCAATATTTGTTCCTCGCACTTCTTATAAATTCTTCCATGGATGACTCTAAGAAACAGTTTCAACATGTGTCTCATTAGGCTGATTCAATTTATTCAGACAGCCGTGATCCAATTTATTCCTTCTTCCTCCAAGAGTTTTAAAAATTCAGCTTCGATATTATCAGGCCCTACAACTTTCCTGCTTTTCATCCGTTTTATTGCTTCTTCTGCCTCGGATTTAAGTATGTCCGGGCCCGTCATCCTCTCTGAAAATGGATGCCTATAATCCGTTCTTTGATCTTGAAAAAGTGTCTCCAAATATATTCTCCATTTGTCTTTCATCTCTTATGTGTCACAAATTATTTCTCGCTCTATCTCTCTTTTTCTTTGTAATACACCATTTAAAATATCTTGAAAATATCTTGAAAACTTATATAAAAATCTAATTTTAAAGCAGTGTACTTAAATACGTACAAATAAATACAAAGGTACGCAATCGTCTTGCAAATGTTGCCTAAAAAGATGCTTTTAGGATACATCACTTTTTAGTTAGTAATATTTTTGTCTTATACCATTGTTTTATACATCTGTCTCATGTACTTGAATTGAACATTTACTTCTACATGGAGAAATAAGATTTTACAAAAGTTACAAATTCGCCAAAAAGTTTTATTGAAACCTATTCTTTCCGTCCTAGGACGTTGTACGACACTGGTTAGTTGGTTTATTAAAAAATTCAAATAACACTAAAGGCAAGTAAGTAAACTCATTAAATTAATTTCTTGATTAAGATCCTCGTCGACGATTAGCAGTAAATTGTTATCATTAGGGCAATTTTGTATTTTTAACAGCCGCATACATTACCTGTTCACTGAGCTCACAAAGCTCTCAAGATAAATGAACACATTTTATATTTTAGCGGAAACGATTTTTTAAACGCTTCGCCTTGTTTACTATAACATTCTTTTTAATACCGCGAGAATCACTTGGCCGTTAAATTCTGTATTGTTATTAACTAAAAAATATCTTAATGAATTTTTAGGAATTTTAATTAAACAACATTGAAATGTTTCATATTGCTACGGTTTGTTCAATTGAAACAATTTCAAGAGGAACTTTTCTTAATATTAAAATATAATCAATCTATTTAAAATTAGGTTTGTGATTGTTTTGTAATACGGTCGATCTTATGGTGGTAGTATTTTGTTGTTATTTTGACAAATTTTCCCTTTTTCTAGAAATAAAAATAATTTTGTTATTATAAAGAATACCCATTGTATAATGTAAGTATATTTTTTTCGATCATAATCTTGATTCGATTTCCACGTCGGAAATCGTCAAAATACAAAAAAACATTTTTTTTTATTTTGGGAACGATTTCCGAAGTAAAAAATCGAAACGTCAAATAAACTTATTTTAAAGTAAAATTGTGGCTTATTCCCAATAGTAGTAAATTGAATTAGAATACCACAAGAAAATAGTTTTAGAACTATAAAGAGCCAGAGCCAGAGTTTCAGAACTATAAACTAAAGAAAAGTCTCATTAATAGGGATATTACCCTATACAGAAACCCCCCAGAAAACCCGATAATATGCATAGGTGACGATCGCATAAAACGCGTGAAAACTTTTAAATACCTTGGCACTACAATCAATGACCAATCGGATCCACAACAAGAGATAAAAACCCGAATACAAATGGCAAGACAAGCTTTTGTGAAATTCAGACCGCTCCTATGTAATCAAAACCTAAATTTCGAAATACGCTACAGAATGGTCAAGTGCTACATATGGTCCATCTTGCTTTATGGCATGGAAACATGGACTTTAAAAAAAACATCTATCAACAAACTTGAAGCATTTGAAATGTGGTAATTGAGAATAATGATGCGCATACCTTGGGTGGATAGAGTTCGAAACGATGACGTCCTTAAGAGAGCCGGCGTGGAAAGAGAACTCTTTGAATTAATTAAAAAACGCAAGATTGGTTACCTTGGGCACATATTGAGAGGAGCAAAATATGAAATACCATAGTTAATCCTACAAGGGAAGATCGAAGGTAGGAGAGGAGCCGGCCGCAAACAATTATCCTGGTTAAGGAATATTAAAGAATGGATAGGAATACACAATACAGGCGAGCTGTGTCACGCCGCCAAGAACAGAATTCTAGTAATGAGATAGTCGCCTACGCACTTTGGTGTATGGCATGTTAAGAAGAAGAAAGGATATTACTTTAAACCTTAAAATCAGATTAATACGCTGCTACATATTTTCCACATTGCTATATCGAATGGAGAGCTGGACTCTTACAGTAACACCAATGAAAAAACTTGAGGATATTGCGGATAAGTTGGGTTGATCGAATAACAAATGAAATAGTTTTACACCGAATGAAAAAGAGCACAGAAATAACAAAAACAATAAAAATTCGAAAGTTAACATATTTCGGCCATGCAATGAGACATCCAGAGAGGTATAACCTTCTACACCTCATAATATAGGGCATGATCGCCGGAAGAAGGGGCCATCCTCTATGTTTCGAGTTGCCGTAAACAAAGTTATTATTGCCAATATGATCTCCAACGTTCGATAATGGGACAAAGTACTAAATGAAGAAGAATATTTTTTATACCTAATTAGTCTTTATACCTAATTAGTCTTAATACCTAAAAAAACCTCCACACACACACACACACGCACAGAAATCTTTATACCTAATCTCTATACCTAACTAAATTACGATTAAGATGACTATGCTTCGTTGGACATGATTCATATTTAAAATTTTGTAATATATTTTGCATCATACCTGAGTGCTTAATTCTTCTTCCTCCTTATTCCTTTAGCCCTTGTTAGGGTGTGGTGACACTATAAATATTATTAGTTGCTGGTTTTATTAGCTGCGATCCTGTGCTATATGAACGGCTTCATGTAGGGATTTACGCACCAACGTCTTCGTTTGGTCTGCCCAATGTGTTGGACATCTTCCCTTGGTATTCGGCCTTATACCTTTCCTTTTACTACCAATAGTTTCATGGTTCCCGTTCTTCTAGCATAGTAGCCGGTAAATTAGATATGCTCGGTTCACTTTTTTTTTAATAGCTTATTTTTTATAAGAAGCTCTTCTAGAATTGACAGGTTGGTTTTATGTTTTGTCTAGGCCACGCATATAATTATTCTATAGACCTACATGTCAAAGGCTTCGATCTTACTTACATCGATTTTTTTGAGAGTCCAAGGTCGATGTTTCAGCTGCGTATATAATAATAGGAAAATTAAGGGTATTGACCAATCTGAGCATAGTATTCCTCGTTATTGTTCAGTCTTCACATATTTTAATCAATTTAGTTGTTGCGGTTCGGGCCATTGCTAGTCTACACTTAATTTCTGAGGAGCAATTGCCATTTTTGGTTATCAGGAAGCCCAAGTATACAAATCTGTGTACCACTTCGACGCCACTTGGTGTATGTGTGCTAGATTAATATTTGCTCTGTCTGCGATCATTATTTTTGTTTTGCTGGTGTTTGATAAATAACCCCTTCCAATCTATCTTCTGGATAAACACAATATTTTAGTATTACCCCACGCACATAATAGAATGGAGCTTCCATCATGTTGAAGCCAAATATGTACTGTTGTTTTAGGTCTTGTTACTGTCTAAAAGTTACAGTATTAAAATTTCTAAATTAAAAAATCAATGAAAAGGACTAACTTGGATTTAAAAATAACAGGAATATCTCAGATATAACACTATTTTCCGATAAATTTAAATACACCGTACCATTTAATTTTCCTTCAATGAAGGAACCTTCAATTATTTTGTCGCCTATTACTCCAGCCCATATATAAGGTGTGTCGATTTGCCCATCAAACGAGGATGGTTATAAGACCAAAATCTAAAATTATCGCAATTTACGTTTTACCATCATCATTCTGGCTTTACAACTCTGCGTGGGTCCTTGCCTCCCCAATAATTTTTCTCCAGTCGTCCCTATGTATCGTCTTCCTCCGCCAAGCACGTATTTCCATATTTCTCATGTCTTCATCGATGTTATCAAGGAATCTTGTTCTGGATCTTTCTTTTCTTCTCTGACCAATGTGTCTATTAAGGAGCGTTTTTATAGCTGGGTCATTGTATTACATTCGCACTGCATGTCATATCCACCTCAGACGTCCTATCTAAATATGTTTACGTTACGATATCTGGTTTCTGGTATATTCTATAACGTTCGAATGTCGTCTTCTCCACACGCCATTGTCATTCACTGCTTTATAGATATAGACTTAGTACTTTTCTTTCGAAAGATCCTAACATGTTTTCATTACTTTTTGTTAAAGTCCAGGTCTCTGACCCATATGTTAGGACTGGGCGTATTATTGTTTTGTACAGTTTGATTTCTGTATTTCTTAATATAATTGTGAATTTAAGGATGAGATTAAGCCTAAAATAGCATCTGTTGGCCGTGCAGTTCTGCAGTTTATCTCTGCGGTAGTATTATTTCCAGTGTTAAGGAGCAATCCCAGGTATACAAATTCGTTCACTGCTTCAATGACGTCGTTTTTTGTAACAAGTGGTCGTAGAATTTGTAGTTGTTTGCTTATTTTTATACACTTTGTTTTGTTGGTGTTTATCATTAAAATCATTTTTGTAGCTGATTAGTAGCTGATTATTTTAATGCTACATACGCCTCTCGTACAGCATTGTTCCTTTCTCCCATCGTTTGTTGATATCGTCAGCATAGGCAAGGATTTGCCCAATTTGCACTAATTTGTTATATATTGAACCAAAGTTTGTGATTTGTGACAGACGTATTACTTTTTTCAGAGCCAGATTACACAGTACACAGAAGAGAGGGTAAAAGGTTCAGATAGTTCCCCATTAATTAGTTCTTTACATTTAACTTTTTTAACAGTTAGTTTTGTTAAATATACCAACTGGTTTAATATTCTGAGGTCTATTATTGCTTTGAACATTTTACTTTTACTCACAGAGTCGTAGGTTGCTTTCTAGTCTATAAATATGTGATGAGTATTCATGCCATATTCCAGTGTTTTTTCTAAAATTTATCTCAGGGGTACAATCTGATGAATTGTCGACTTACCTCCTCTGAAACCAGCCTGGTATTTTCCTACTATACGTTCTACATCTGGTGCCATACGGTGACATAGTACAGTGGAAAATATTCTATACGCTGCGTAATTCCTATGTGGTTAGAGCATTCATAGATATCTCCTTTTTTGTATATGGTGCAAAGTATTCCAATATTTCAATTGCTGGGGAGGGCCCTCTGTGTCTATATTTTTTTTATGAGCTGCTGTAATGTTATTATGGTATCGTGGCCATCTTCTTTTTATAGCTGCCGGGTGATTTGTTTCTGGCTAGTTTTTTAACTGCATCTTTAACTTTAAGAATCGTTGGTGGTTCCTATTCGTTCTCGACTATTTTCCTTACCTTATATCTTTCGTCTTCCAGGTGTTCTTGTTCATCATCATCATTTTGGCTTTACAACCCTGTGTGGGTCCTAGCCTCCCCAAGAATTTTTCTCCAGTCGTCCCTATCCATCGCCTTCCTCCGCCAAGCACGTATTTCCATATTTCTCATGTCTTCATCGATGTTATCTAGGAATCTTGTTCTGGGTCTTCCTCTTCTTCTTTGACCAATAGGTCTATCAAGGAGCGTTTTTCTAGCTGGGTCGATTTGCTCCATCCGCATTACATGGCCTACCCACCTCAGACGTCCTATCTTTATGTGTTTTACGATATCTGGTTCCTGGTATATCCTATAGAGTTCGAAGTTGTATCGTCTTCTCCAGACACCATTTTCATTTACCGCTCCATAGATGCGCCTTAGTATTTTTCGTTCGAAACATCCTAACATGTTCTCATTGCTTTTTGTTAAAGTCCAGGTTTCTGAACCATATGTTAGGACTGGGCGTATTATTGTTTTGTAGAGTTTTACTTTTGTATTTCTTGATATAACTGTAGATTTAAAAAGGAGATTAAGCCCAAAATAGCATCTATTAGCCGTGCAAATTCTGCGGTTTATCTCTGCGGTAGTATCATTTTTAGTATTGACGAGCGTTCCCAGGTATACAAATTCGTTAACTGCTTCGATGACGTCATTTTCTATAACAAGTGGCCGTAGTGTTTGTGGTTGCGTACCTATTTTCATGTATTTTGTTTTATTGGTGTTTATTATTAAACCCATTTTTGTAGCCGCTTCCTTTAATGCTACGTACGCCTCTCGTGCTGCGTTTTCCGTTCTCCCAACAATATTGATATCATCAGCATATGCTAAGATTTGCACAGATTTGTTATATATTGAACCGGTAGTTGTGATTTGTGACGTACGTATTACTTTTTCCAGAGCTAGATTAAATAGTATACAGGAGAGTGGGTCTCCCTGACGTAGCCCGTTATTTGTTTTAAAAGGTTCAGAGAGTTCCCCCTGGATTCGTACTTTGCATTCAACTTTTTCAAGGGTTAGTTTGGTTAAACTTACCAACTGATTTGGTACTCCTAGGTCTATCATTGCTCTAAACAATTCTTGTTCTTGTTCTTCCTTTATATTAAGGGCGTGGTTAAAGTATTCCATCCATCTATTTAATACATATTTCCGTGTTGTTAATAGATCGCCATTCTGAATTCTGCATTGACTTGAGGTTGCTTTGAATTCTTTTCTTGATGTTAACTTTCTTATAGAATGTTTTAAATTATTTCTCTCTGTTGAGATTTACTTTATATTTAAGTTTCTTATTTAAGCGGTTTTGGTTTTTCTTTTGTGTATCCTCTTGTCTTCTCTTCTCTTTGTCTGGTAATTCTCTACAGTTGTTCTATTTCGTCGGGTAAGCATCTTTCTGTAGACTTTATTTTTTTCTTTTGTTGCATTCTTGCATTTATCGTCAAACCAATGATTTTTCCGGGCACAAATTTCTATTTCTATTTGATCTTTCCTTAGCCTCTTAATGATGTTTTCCGAGTACCGTGCTCCAATTGTTGTACCTCTTAGCTTTTTCACATTCCATTTTTTTTTATACAATTTATTTTTTTACTGTTGTTTGAAATTCTAGCCCACAATGTTGGGATCACTAGGCAATGATCTGAGTCTATGTTTGCGCCTCTATAACTTCTGCAGTTTATTACGTCTGTTCCATGCCTTCAATATATTAAGGTACAATCAATCTGACTCGTTGTTCTTCCATAAGAAGAGGTACATGTTGCCTTATGTGTGTCTTTGTGTTCAAAATAGGTGCTAGCGACTATTATATTAAGTTCTGCTGTTAAGTTTATCAGTCGTAATCCATTATCGCTACCGATATTGCGTAGGCTATGCTTTACTATCGTGGTCATGAAAAATTGCTTTCTTTCTATTCTTGCATTCATGTTACCTAATCTTAACGTTATTTCTAAGACATATTCTATAGACTTGCTCTAGGTCTTCGAAAAACTGTTCTTTTATTTCCTCTAGTTTGTCATCACTATCATGCATGACATCATGCACATCACTGTACATGACATGTGCATTCATCAAACTGTAATTAAAGAATTTTCCTTTTAAGCGCAAATAGCACATTCTTTGACTGTATGTTTTAAAGTAAATAATATGGTCTTTTGTTATTTGGCTTAGAATAAATCCCACCCCATCCATCAATTTACGTTTCTGTTAATAAAAAACCTGGCTTCATTGAAATAACCATAAAAACCTACTACGACAGAAAAATCAAATGGAAGAACATCGATAAACCACCCCAATTAGTTTTACTGAGTATAATTAACATAGAGATCAACAGTCAGAAAAATATTACTGATCGTGGTCCTTGGAAGCCAATATCCGGCAGAGATGATTCAAACAACGAACAAAACGAATTTAATATGAATGCATCGATGCACTAGCGGCTGTTCTTTTCAACGACATACTGTGGTTTTGGTGATATGTATTTTCGAGACTCAGCGGTACTATTAAGGGACCGTAGGAATACAGGGATTACAAATGTTTTGATTAGTTCACACAACCGTATTTGAATTTAAACAAGGGTGATAACGTGTAATTTTCCGTATCACCACCGAAAAACATGACAATTTGGATTTAGGTTCTACTTACCCTTACACTTCACTTTTGGACTTATCCCTTTGGTTGCTTTTTATTTTTTCAAAGGGGCAACTACCCCTATTATAAAAAAATCGTATAATTGTAAATTAAAGCTGGTAATTCACTCAAATCATTTTTTAATAAAGTGAACAAATATCAATTAACACTAAACAACACAATTTAAGATTTTAAATTGTTTAAGTATATAGAGACATTAAAAATGAGAAAAAATTTTATTTGTTGCAATCAACCGATCCATCATGAAGATTCATAAGCCTTTTATATGTATTCACTTAAAAAAAACTCCAACAAATATTCTCTACGGCATTTCAAGGCTACTCTCTGTAAATAACAAAATAAATGTACACCGAATGCCCTTAAACCATTACTGTCGATACAGGTGCCTTCGAAATTATATACCTTCTGTATGTGACTGCAGACTTCGCTCTAGGCATTGAAGTTCATTCAAAAATACTTTTGTTTACCTGTCTCCGGCCGTAGAGGTTGTAATTTATAAGGAGCCTACAAATTTGTGGAATTAGTGAAACAATTTGGGCAACCTTCGGTGCTGCCCCATTATTTGGTCCGAGACCGTTAAGTCTAATGATTATTTCGCACGTTATTTTGTTCTAATTTGAATATCAATGGTCAGTCGACGATATCTGAACGTGTTGAAACGGTTTAATAACATAGGTCCATAAACAAGTGTTTGTAAAAACTTTTTCAACAAATACATCTAAAATGATGTAAAATAATTTTAACGTACCGCCCAAAATTTTCGTAAAATAATACTTATATATCAGTTATATTTTAATACGGAGGGAGAACAAGAAATACAGATTCCGAACCTACAATAATTTTATTAAAAGCATACAGCACACTTGTAGTTTTACTTTAATTTGCCATTTCGGATACACAAATAGATATAACTATATACTGGGTGGTGAATCGTCAAACATGCCATAGGAAACTCAATGGAAAATTCTAAACTGTTAAATTCTTACTTCTGGCTGAAGATGGCGTAACGTCTGTAAATAATTACTTTTATAATTATTGTATTGTGACGGGAGAGATTTAATTTCGATTCAAAGCCTCTGCATATGTCGCTCTGATGATACCTGATGAGGTTGAAATACGTATAAGCGGATGGCAGATGCCCTGGATTGAAATTAAATCTAAGACCGTCTTTATTTTTTAGTTCTTCACTCGGTTTCAAGTACCTACTAGAAACTAAATTCACTAAGAACTTTTACCGTAATGAATGGCATGTGGAATGCATATTATAGATTCCCTTGTCGATTAATTTATCAATCTGTCTGCTTCGCAAGTTGTAGAAAGCGCAGTAGTAAAAATTTGGATTTAGTTTTAATGGCAGATGCCCTGCATTGAAATTAAATCTAAGACTGTCTTTCCGTTACATTTGTTAATTCCTATACATTTCGGCTTTTGTGCGCTGAATAAGTTACTTAGTTAAGTTAGTTCTGCAGAATGTAACGAATTCCGCGGACCGAGCACATGACAAATATTTCAATTTTAAATCAGCTAAAAGTCAGCAAACGACTATCCAGCAAAGTTCATCTCCAACAATTAAAATACTTTGGGCATGTTATGAGTGCAGAAACAGAAAACATGGAAAGATTTATTATCCAAGGAAAGATAGAAGGCTGAAGATCACGAGGAAGATCTCCAACAAGATGGATCGATCAAATTACAGGCATATAGTGTTGCCCAAATGCATACACCTGGTCTTGGTCTTGGTATTGCACTCCCGGTCTTGGTCTTGGTCTTGGTCTTGCAGCAAGAGTCTTGCAAGTCTTGCAGTTACCCATTAGCATATTGCTATTTATTAAACGTTACTTTAAATCTTAGAACAACGTAACAGAGTAAGTACATTTTAAGCTTGAAAGAACAAAGCCATAATAAAGACCAACCAAATTAATAAATGTCTAAACAACTGACACTGAGTGGGGTTTGAAGCTACAATCTAAGCGATCCGTGCCTTTGCTCTAACTAACTCAGCTATATACCATGCCCCACGGAAGTCAATCTGTTTCTTAATAAACTTTTGCATTTACTAAGCTTACATGTGCTAAAACATGGTTAAAACACAAAAAAAAACAAATTAATGACATAAGCATGCCTGTATTTTAAAGAACATTATCTGGCCAGAAAGGGATTGATGGACATGATGAGCAAAAAATCCACATACATGTATCAAGGGCACATATTATTTGGGTGATAAGATAACAAACTATAATCCACTTATTAAAGCAAAATAAATGTTTTTACCAATCTTATCTCTACTTTATATAAAACACT